>NC_069505.1:622983848-623131348 GCF_027579735.1 Bombina bombina
AATGTAACAGGGGAAGAGATGAAAGTAATCCTCCTCCTCCTCCCACGACCACGGGGGCAAGGACAGGACGCTTTCCTGACGTCTTGTTGATGGAGGACATGCGTACCTTTTTAACTCCCATGCATCGCCAGAGCCTTTCGGGATCCAGCCTCAGAGAAAGACTCAACCGACAGGTAGAAGACTACCTAGCATTAACTGCGGATCTCGACACTCTGAGGAGCGATGGACCCCTTGACTACTGGGTGTGCAGGCTTGACCTGTGGCCTGAGCTATCCCAATTTGCAATTGACCTTCTGGCCTGCCCCGCTTCAAGTGTCCTGTCCGAAAGGACCTTCAGTGCAGCAGGAGGTTTTGTCACTGAGAAGAGAAGTCGCCTAGGTCAAAAAAGCCTTGACTATCTCACCTTTATTAAAATGAATGAGGGATGGATCCCGAAGGGACTGACATTGGGCGATACATTTGAGTAAAAAAGGCCTGATGATGAGATGAGCTGGCTTGGGCTACAACTGGTACACACGCTGGCTTTTTTTTTATTATAATGCAGGATGACTTGCTTGACTTATCCGCCAACAACTAGTGTTCAAGCCGCAAGCTTTTAGGGCACTTTCTAAATGTTTTACAAACATCAATTTTTCTGGACGCTGCTACAGCAGTGGCTACAACAATACCCAATTTTTCAGTCATTTGTACATGCCTAATTTTTCTGGCCTCTGCTGCTGCTGTGTGGGTACAAAACTCAAAGCAAAAAATAAGGCACATAACAGTGCTTAAACTGTTAAGAATAGTACAACTTAACATACAACTTATATCTGGTGGACCATTAAATTGCACGCGCAGTGCCCCAAATTTGAAGGAGGAGGACCGACCAAGCATCTTTATCTGCCATTTGTCCTCTTTCCTGCTGTTGTTTCTGTTGAGGGTCCTGGACCCTCTTCTAAAAAGGCCGAAGGAGAAAGAAGTGTACTGGTTGTCCAATCAATGTTTTTTTCTATTTCCCGTTTCCTAAAAATTATCTCTGGGTTTCTAAAATCAATGCTGTACCTGTACTCTATTGTTCAAAAGGATGCCATATGTCCTCTTTCCTGCTGTTGTTTCATATGAGGGTCCTGGACCCTCTTCTAAAAAGGCCGAAGGAGAAAGAAGTGTACTGGTTGTCCAATCAATGTTTTTTTCTATTTCCCGTTTCCTAAAAATTATCTCTGGGTTTCTAAAATCAATGCTGTACCTGTACTCTATTGTTCAAAAGGATGCCATATGTCCTCTTTCCTGCTGCTGTTTTTGTTGAGGGTCCTGGACCCTCTTCTAAAAAGGCCGAAGGAGAAAGAAGTGTACTGGGTGTCCAATCATTGTTTTGGTTCAATTTCCCGGTTCCAAAAAATTATCTCCGGGTTTCTAAAATCAATGCTGTACCTGTACTCTATTGTTCAAAAGGATGCCATATGTCCTCTTTCCTGCTGTTGTTTCATATGAGGGTCCTGGAGCCTCTTATAAAAAGGCTGAAGTAGAAAGAAGTGTACTGGGTGTCCAATCATTTTTTTGGTTCAATTTCCCGGTTGCAACAAATTATCTCCGGGTTTCTAAAATCAATGCCTTACCTGTAATCTATTGTTCAAAAGGATGCCACATGTCCTCTTTCCTGCTGTTGTTTCTGTTGAGGGTCCTGGACCCTCTTATAAAAAGGCCGAAGGAGAAAGAAGTGTACTGGGTGTCCAACCATTTTTTTGGTTCAATTTCCCGGTTCATAAACATTATCTCTGGGTTTCTAAAATCTATGCTGTACCTGTACTCTATTGTTCAAAAGGATGCAATATGTCCTCTTTCCTGCTGTTGTTTCTGTTGAGGGTCCTGGAGCCTCTTATAAAAAGGCTGAAGTAGAAAGAAGTGTACTGGGTGTCCATCCAATCTTTTTTTTGGTTCAATTTCCCGGCTCCAACAAATTATCTCCGGGTTTCTAAAATCAATGCTGTACCTGTACTCTATTGTTCAAAAGGATGCCATATGTCCTCTTTCCTGCTGTTGTTTCTGTTGAGGGTCCTGGAGCCTCTTATGAAAAGGCTGAAGTAGAAAGAAGTGTGCTGGGTTTCCAATCATTTTTTGGTTCAATTTCCCAGTTCAAACAAATTATCTCCGGGTTTCTAAAAGCAATGCCTTACCTGTAATCGATTGTTCAAAAGGATGCCATATGTCCTCTTTCCTGCTGTTGTTTCTGTTGAGGATCCTGGACCCTCTTATAAAAAGGCAGAAGGAGAAAGAAATGGAAGATATATAGAGGGCGACTCCTAGTGCAGATCAGTTAGCTTTAAATTCTCCCACTAACAACTCCCCTTGGAAGAATACTCACACAGTGGGAAGCACACTATAGTGCTAATGCAGCCTGCTGGGTATATTGCAGTGGCCCAGCGCACATATACACTCTGGTAATGAACAGTTCCAAGGTTTTTTGCAGTATATTCCAATAAAACAATAGGAGACTTCAGTGGATAAAAGGAACTTTATAAAAATCAATTAATCATATAAAAACCGTCAGTAAAACATGCTACGCGTTTCTCAGAGTTAACCACTCTGTTTCCTCAGGCAGGTAACTTTTATAAAGTTCCTTTTATCCACTGAAGTCTCCTATTGTTTTATTGGAATATACTGCAAAAAACCTTGGAACTGTTCATTACCAGAGTGTATATGTGCGCTGGGCCACTGCAATATACCCAGCAGGCTGCATTAGCACTATAGTGTGCTTCCCACTGTGTGAGTATTCTTCCAAGGGGAGTTGTTAGTGGGAGAATTGAAAGCTAACTGATCTGCACTAGGAGTCGCCCTCTATATATCTTCCATTTCTACAGATTGCCATAACAATTCAACAGGAGGAGCTGCCCTGCCATCTGGTGCACAGTCAACTGGGACACTGCTGAGTTCCCAGAGCATTTACCTTGGCATTATCTTTGCCTTCACAATTTGTGAGTATAAAATTTATATCTGATTATATCTGTCCAGTTCTATATTGGCTACACTAGGAGGCGCCCTTTCTTTTTTTGTCTCATTTCTGCAGAAAGAGAAAGAAGTGTACTACTCATTGTTCAAAAGGATGCCATATGTCCTCTTTCCTGCTGTTGTTTTTGTAGATGGTCCTGGACCCTCTTCTTAAAAGGCCGAAGGAGAAAGAAGTGTACTGGGTGTCCAATCAATGTTTTTTTCTATTTCCCGTTTCCTAAAAATTATCTCTGGGTTTCTAAAATCAATGCTGTACCTGTACTCTTTTGTTCAAAAGGATGCCATATGTCCTCTTTCCTGCTGTTGTTTCTCTTGAGGGTCCTGGACCCTCTTATAAAAAGGCTGAAGTAGAAAGAAGTGTACTGGGTGTCCATCCAATCATTGTTTTGGTTCAATTTGCCGGTTCCAACAAATTATCTCCGGGTTTCTAAAATCAATGCCTTACCTGTACTCTATTGTTCAAAAGGATGCCATATGTCCTATTTCCTGCTGTTGTTTCTGATGAGGGTCCTGGAGCCTCTTATAAAAAGGCAGAAGAAGAAAGAAGTGTGCTGGGTGTCCAATCATTTTTTTTGGTTCAATTTCCCGGTTCCAAAAAATTATCTCTGGGTTTCTAAAATCAATGCCTTACCTGTACTCTATTGTTCAAAAGGATGCCATATGTCCTCTTTCCTGCTGTTGTTTCTGTTGACGGTCCTGGACCCTCTTATAAAAAGGCCGAAGGAGAAAGAAGTGTACTGGGTGTCCAATCAATGTTTTTTCTATTTCCCATTTCCTAAAAATTATCTCTGGGTTTCTAAAATCAATGCCTTACCTGTACTCTATTGTTCAAAAGGATGCCATATGTCCTCTTTCCTGCTGTTGTTTTTGTTGAGGGTCCGGGACCATCTTATAAAAAGGTCGAAGGCGAACGACCTGTACTGTACTGGGTGTCCAAGCATGGTTTTTAGTTCAATTTCACGGTTCCTAAAAATTATCTCCGTGTTCCTTAAATCAATGCCATACCTGTACTCTATTGTTCAAAAGGATGGCATCGGTGGTGTTTCCTGCTGTTGTGGCTGTTGAGGTTCGTGGGCCATCGTATAAAACGGCTGAAGGAGAACGACCTGTACTGCCTTGCTGCTCCTTTTAGGCAGGCCATCTCTTTGCATACATGCCCACAGACTCTGTAACGGATGCCTCTATTAGGGAGAGGTGCAGCCATAATGCAGGGTCAGAACCTCTGCCTGCAACTGTTATACTCGATTTTGCGAAAGGAAGTAACCTTACCATGGTTCCCTGACCGCACGTCTTGTTGTTATATTTTGGTGAGGGTAATCATGATGGCCATGTAGACCACCCCCGAGAGGCCTGGAAGTAACAGGGATTAAAGTGCTAAGAATAGTACTAATTTACACAACCGAGTTAGCCATGTGTCTTAGTCGAAGACCGCATGCCTTTTTTTTCGGTTGGGTGCGGCTAATCATGCAGGCCATATAGACCTCCCACCATTCGGTGTTGTAACAGGTATTAAACTAATAAGAACAGTACTACCAAAATAAAGCTAATTAACAGGCTTTGAAGAGCCAAGGTTTTATTGTTGTACTATGTTAGGATAAACATGATGGCCATGTAGACCACCCCCGAGAGGCCTGGAAGTAACAGGGATGAAAGTGCTAAGAATAGTACTACTTTAAACAACCAAGTTAGCCATGGGTCTTAGTCCAAGACCGCATGCCTTTTTTTTGGTTGGGTGCGGCTAATCATGCAGGCCATATAGACCTCCCACCATTGAGTGTTATAACAGGTATTAAACTAATAAGAACAGTACTACCAAAATAAAGCCAATTAACAGGCTTTGAAGAGCCAAGGTTTTATTGTTGTACTATGTTAGGCTAAAAATGATGGCCATGTAGACCACCCCCGAAAGGCCTTGAAGTAACAGGGATGAAAGTGCTAAGAATAGTACTAATTTACACAACCGAGTTAGCCATGGGTCTTAGTCCAAGACCGCATGCCTTTTTTTTTGTTTGGTGCGGCTAATCATGCAGGCCATATAGACCTCCGACAATACGGTTTTGTAACAGGTATTAAACTAATAAGAACAGTACTACTTAACACAAACTAGTTACCATGGGTCCCAGACCGCATGTTTTGTTGTTGTACTTTGTTAGGATAATCATGATGGCCATGTAGACCTCCCCCGAGAGGCCTGGAAGTAACAGGGATGAAAGTGCTAAGAATAGTACTACTTTACACAACCGAGTTAGCCATGGGGGTTAGTCCAAGACCGCATGCCTTTTTTTTGGTTGGGTGCGGCAAATCATGCAGGCCATATAGACCTCCCCCGATAGGGTGAGTAACAGGTATTAAAATGCTAAGAACAGTAGTACTTAACACAACCTAGTTACCATGGGTCCCAGACCCAGAGCAGATGTCTTGTTATTATATTTTGTAAGGGTAATCATGCAGGCCGTATAGACCTCCCCCGATAGGGGGAGTTACAGAGATTAAAGTGCTAAGAATAGTACTACTTAAAACACAACCTAGTTACCATGGGTCCCAGACCGCATGTCTTATTATTATATTTTGTCAGGGTAATCAGGCAGGCCATATAGACCTCCCCCGATAGGGGGGGGTAACAGGGATTAAAGTGCTAAGAAAAGTAATAATTAACACAAGCTAGTTACCATGGGTCCAACACCGCGTGTCTTGTTGTTATACTTTGTCAGGGTAATCATGCAGGCCATATAGACCTCCCATGATAAGGGGAGTTACAGGGATTAAAGTGCTAAGAATAGTACTACTTAACACAAACTAGTTACCATGGGTGCCAGACCGCATGTTTAATTATTATACTTTGTCAGGGTAATTATATATCTAACAAATCTATCTATTTCTCTTCTGTCGATTCTATCTAACTATCAATCTATGTATAGCTATCTATCCTATCTATCTATCTTCTGTCCGGACTGTTTTGAGACAGCCACTTGTGTTTTGGACAAATTTGAAGTAGGAGGACAGACCAATCACAGGGATTAAACTGGGAAGAATAGTAATACTTAAGAAAACCTAGTTATACCAGAACCACCATGGGTCCCAGACCGCATGTCTTATTATTATATTTTGTCAGGGTAATCAGGCAGGCCATATAGACCTCCCCCGATAGGGGGGGGTAACAGGGATTAAAGTGCTAAGAAAAGTAATAATTAACACAAGCTAGTTACCATGGGTCCAACACCGCGTGTCTTGTTGTTATACTTTGTCAGGGTAATAATGCAGGCCATATAGACCTCCACCGATAGGAGGAGTTACAGGGATGAAAGTGCTAAGAATAGGACTACTTTACACAACCGAGTTACCATGGGTCCCAGACCGCATGTTTAATTATTATACTTTGTCAGGGTAATTATATATCTAACAAATCAATCTATTTCTCAATATATATGTAAATACACATAAATATATATGTATATACACATAGTAACACATAAATATATATGTATATACACATAGTAACTAGTGATGTCGTAAATAGTTCCCCGGCGAATAGTTCCCGGCGAACATAGCTTGTTCGCGTTCGCCGCGGCGGGCGAACATATGCAATGTTCGATCCGCCCCCTATTCGTCATCATTGAGTAAACTTTGACCCTGTATCTCACAGTCTGCAGACACATTCCAGCCAATCAGCAGCAGACCCTCCCTCCCAGACCCTCCCAGCTCCTGGACAGCAGCCATTTTAGATTCATTCGGAAGCTGCATTGTTAGTGAGAGGAGGGACAGTGTAGCTGATGGTGATTTTATAGGGAAATTGATAGCTAGGCTAGTGTATTCAGTGTCCACTACAGTCCTGAAGGACTCATCTGATCTCTGCTGTAAGGACAGCACCCCAAAAAGCCCTTTTTAGGGCTAGAACATCATTTTTATTTTTTTTCCTGTGTAATCTAATTGAAGTTGCCTGCCTGCCAAGCCACTTGCCCAGTGCCACCACTCATATCTGATGTAAAAAATTGACTGTGAAACATCAGTCTGCTTGTGTAATCTAATTGCAGTTGCCTGCCAGCGTGTGTGCCAGGCCTACTTGCCCAGTGCCACCACTCATATCTGGTGTAACAGTAGTATAAATTTAAAAAAAAAAAACTTTTTTGACTGTGAAACATGTCTGCTAGTGTAATCTAATTGCAGTTGCCTGCCTGTCAGCATGTGTGCCAGGCCCACTTGCCCAGTGTCACCACTCATATCTGGTGTAACAGTAGTGTAAATTAAAAAAAAACACTTTTTTGACTGTGAAACATCAGTCTGCTAGTGTAATTTAATTGCAGTTGCCTGCCTGCCAGCGTGTATGCCAGGCCCACTTGCCCAGTGCCACCACTCATATCTGTTGTAACAGTAGTGTAAATTTAAAAAAAAAAAACTTTTTTGACTGTGAAACATCAGTCTGCTTGTGTAATCTAATTGCTGTTGCCTGCCTGCCAGCATGTGTGCCAGGCTCACAGCGTATACTGTGCCCACTTGCCCAGTGCCACCACTCATATCTGGTGTAACAGTAGTGTAAATTTAAAAAAAAAAACTTTTTTGACTGTGAAACATCAGTCTGCTAGTGTAATCTAATTGCAGTTGCCTTCCTGCCAGCGTGTGTGCCAGGCCCACTTGCCCAGTGCCACCACTCATATCTGGTGTAACAGTAGTGTAAATTAAAAAAAAAAAAACTTTTTTGACTGTGAAACATCAGTCTGCTTGTGTAATCTAATTGCAGTTGCCTGCCTGCCAGCATGTGTGCCAGGCTCACAGTGTATACTGTGCCCACTTGCCCAGTGCCACCACTCATATCTGTTGTAACAGTAGTGTAAATTTAAAAAAAAAAAAACTATATTGACTGTGAAACATCTGTCTGCTTGTGTAATCTAATTGCAGTTGCCTGCCTGCCAGCGTGTGTGCCAGGCTCACAGCGTATACTGTGCCCACTTGCCCAGTGCCACCACTCATATCTGGTGTAACAGTAGTGTAAATTAAAAAAAAACACTTTTTTGACTGTGAAACATCAGTCTGCTAGTGTAATTTAATTGCAGTTGCCTGCCTGCCAGCGTGTATGCCAGGCCCACTTGCCCAGTGCCACCACTCATATCTGTTGTAACAGTAGTGTAAATTTAAAAAAAAAAAACTTTTTTGACTGTGAAACATCAGTCTGCTTGTGTAATCTAATTGCTGTTGCCTGCCTGCCAGCATGTGTGCCAGGCTCACAGCGTATACTGTGCCCACTTGCCCAGTGCCACCACTCATATCTGGTGTAACAGTAGTGTAAATTTAAAAAAAAAAACTTTTTTGACTGTGAAACATCAGTCTGCTAGTGTAATCTAATTGCAGTTGCCTCGTGCCAGCGTGTGTGCCAGGCCCACTTGCCCAGTGCCACCACTCATATCTGGTGTAACAGTAGTGTAAATTAAAAAAAAAAAACTTTTTTGACTGTGAAACATCAGTCTGCTTGTGTAATCTAATTGCAGTTGCCTGCCTGCCAGCATGTGTGCCAGGCTCACAGTGTATACTGTGCCCACTTGCCCAGTGCCACCACTCATATCTGTTGTAACAGTAGTGTAAATTTAAAAAAAAAAAAACTATATTGACTGTGAAACATCTGTCTGCTTGTGTAATCTAATTGCAGTTGCCTGCCTGCCAGCGTGTGTGCCAGGCTCACAGCGTATACTGTGCCCACTTGCCCAGTGCCACCACTCATATCTGTTGTAACAGTAGTGTAAATTTAAAAAAAAAAACTTTTTGGACTGTGAAACATCAGTCTGCTTGTGTAATCTAATTGCAGTTGCCTGCCTGCCAGCGTGTGTGCCAGGCTCACAGCGTATACTGTGCCCACTTGCCCAGTGCCACCACTCATATCTGGTGTAACAGTAGTGTAAATTTAAAAAAAAAAATTTTTTTGGACTGTGAAACATCAGTCTGCTTTTTTGTGTCAGGCTCACAGCGTATACTGTGCCCACTTGCCCAGTGCCACCACTCATATCTTGTTTAATAGTAGTGTAAGTGTACATTTAAAAACAAAAAAAACTTTTTGGACTGTGAAACATCAGTCTGCTTTTTTGTGTCAGGCTCACAGCTTATACTGGGCCCACTTGCCCGGTGCCACCACTCATATCTTTTTTAATAGTAGTGTAAGTGTAAATTTAAAAAAATAAAAACTTTTTGGACTGTGAAACATCAGTCTGCTTTTTTGTGTCAGGCTCACAGCGTATACTGTGCCCACTTGCCCAGTGCCACCACTCATATCTTGTTTAATAGTAGTGTAAGTGTACATTTAAAAACAAAAAAAACTTTTTGGACTGTGAAACATCAGTCTGCTTTTTTGTGTCAGGCTCACAGCTTATACTGGGCCCACTTGCCCAGTGCCACCACTCATATCTTGTTTAATAGTAGTGTAAGTGTACATTTAAAAAATTAAAAACATTTTGGACTGTGAAACATCAGTCTGCTTTTTTGTGTCAGGCTCACAGCGTATACTGTGCCCACTTGCCCAGTGCCACCACTCATATCTTGTTTAATAGTAGTGTAAGTGTACATTTAAAAACAAAAAAAACTTTTTGGACTGTGAAACATCAGTCTGCTTTTTTGTGTCAGGCTCACAGCTTATACTGGGCCCACTTGCCCAGTGCCACCACTCATATCTTGTTTAATAGTAGTGTAAGTGTACATTTAAAAAAATAAAAACTTTTTGGACTGTGAAACATCAGTCTGCTTTTTTCTGTCAGGCTCACAGCGTACACTGTGCCCACTTGCCCAGTGCCACCACGCATATCTTGTTTAATAGTAGTGTAAGTGTACATTTAAAAAAATAAAAACTTTTTGGACTGTGAAACATCAGTCTGCTTTTTTGTGTCAGGCTCACAGCGTATACTGTGCCCACTTGCCCAGTGCCACTACTCATATCTTGTTTAATAGTAGTGTAAGTGTACATTAAAAAAAAAAAAACTTTTTGGACTGTGAAACATCAGTCTGCTTTTTTGTGTCAGGCTCACAGCGTATACTGTACCCACTTGCCCAGTGCCACCACTCATATCTTGTTTAATAGTAGTGTAAGTGTACATTAAAAAAAAAAAAACTTTTTGGACTGTGAAACATCAGTCTGCTTTTTTGTGTCAGGCTCACAGCGTATACTGTACCCACTTGCCCAGTGGCACCACTCATATCTTGTTTAATGGTAGTGTAAGTGTACATTTAAAAAAAAATGACAGGCAGAGGCAGGCCACCCCGCAGGTGCCGTCGTGGTCGTAGTGCTGTGATTCCCTTTGGCCCTAGAATAATGCCCAGTGTTTAGAGGCCACGTACCATGAAGTCGAAAAGTTCTGAGGAGGACATAGTTGACTTTTTAACACAGGACACCCAATATTCTATAGCTTCCGCTCCGAACCTTGACGCACCATCCTCCTCCAGCTTATCTTCGGGCACCTCTCAAGTTACCACACGCCCGCCTGCCGCCACCACCAACACTAGCACCACAGCCGCTTCACTTGATCTGTCAGAGGAGTTATTTACACATCAGTTGGAAGAAATGAGTGATGCGCAACCATCATTGACAGAGGATGTAGATAACAGTGATATGTCTCAGTCAGGCAGCATTACAGACATGGACGTACAGTGTGATGATAATGATGTTGTACCCACTGCTGCTTCCTTTGTTGATTTGTCAGATACAAGTGAAGCGGTTGATGATGATGATGCGTCCGTGGATGTCACGTGGGTGCCCGCTAGAAGAGAAGAAGAACAGGGGGAAAGTTCAGATGGGGAGACAGAGAGGAGGAGGAGGAGACGAGTTGGAAGCAGGGGGAGGTCATCGCAAGGAGCTAGTGGCACAGTCAGACAGCATGCATCGGCACCCGGGGTCAGCCAGACAGCACGCCAATCAACGCATGCTGTTGCCACCACCAGAATGCCGTCATCGCAGAGCTCAGCAGTGTGGCATTTTTTTTGTGTGTCTGCCTCTGACAACAGCGATGCTATTTGTAACCTGTGCCAAAAGAAACTGAGTCGTGGGTAGTCCAACACCCACCTAGGTACAACTGCTTTGCGAAGGCACATGATCGCACATCACAAACGCCTATGGGATCAACACATGAGTAGAAGCAGCACACAAACTCAAAGCCGCCATCCTCCTCCTGGTCCAGCATCTTCAGCCACGTCAACCACTGCTGTCCTCCTTGCCCCCTCTCAACCATCCGCAACTCCGTCTCTCTTCCGGAGCAGTTCCTGCTCATCTGCCCACAATCAGGTGTCTGTCAAGGACATGTTTGAGCTTAAGAAGCCAATGTCACAAAGTCACCCCCTTGCCCGGCGTCTGACCGCTGGCTTGTCTGAACTCTTAGCCCGCCAGCTTTTACCATACAAGCTGGTGGAGTCTGAGGCGTTCAAAAAATCTGTAGTTATTGGGACACCGCAGTGGAAGGTACCCAGCCGAAATTTCTTTGCAAAAAGGCAATCCCCAACCTGTACTCGATTGTGCGAAAGGAAGTAATGGCATGTCTGGCACACAGTGTTGGGGCAAGGGTCCATCTGACCACTGATAGCTGGTCTGCAAAGCATGGTCAGGGCAGGTATATCACCTACACTGCGCATTGGGTAAACCTGCTGACGGCTGCCAAGCATGGAATGCGTGGCTCTGCAGAAGAGTTGGTGACACCGCCATGACTTGCAGGCAGGCCTGCTGCCACCTCCTCTACTCCTCCTACTCCATCCTCTTCCATAACCTCCTCGGCTGAGTCCTCTTCTGCTGCTGCGTCTTGCTCCACATCAACGGCACCCCCCAGCTCCCCAGGTACTATTCCATATCCCGGATACGGCAGTGTCACGCCGTCTTGGGGTTGACTTGCCTGAAAGCAGAGAGTCACACCGGACCAGCACTCCTGTCCGCCCTGAACACACAGGTGGATCAGTGGCTGACTCAGCACCAACTGGAGATCGGCAAAGTGGTTTCTGACAATGGAAGTAATTTGGTGGCGGCATTGAAATTTGGCAAGTTGACACATGTGCCGTGCATGGCACATGTGTGTAATCTGATCGTACAACACTTTGTGCATAAGTACCCAGGCTTAAAGGACATCCTGAAGCAGGCCAGGAAGGTGTGTGGCCATTTGAGGCGTTCCTACATGGCCATGGCGCACTTTTCAAATATCCAGCGGCGAAACAACATGCCAGTGAGGCGCTTGATTTGCGACAGCCCGAAACATTGGAATTCAACACTCCTAATGTTCGACCGCCTGCTCCAACAAGAAAAAGCCGTTAACGAGTATTTGTATGACCGGGGTGCTAGGACAGCCTCTGCGGAGCTGGGAATTTTTTTGCCACGTTACTGGGCGCTCATGCGCAATGCCTGTAGGCTCACGCGTCCTTTTGAGGAGGTGACAAACCTAGTCAGTTGCACCGAAGGCACCATCAGCGACATCATACCATTTGTTTTCTTCCTGGAGCGTGCCCTGCGAAGAGTGCTGGATCAGGCCGTAGATGAGCGTGAAGAGGAAGAGGAAGAGTTGTGGTCACCATCACCACCAGAAACAGCCTTATAAGCATCGCTTGCTGGACCTGCGGCAACGCTGGAAGAGGATTGTAAGGAAGAGGAGTCAGAGGAGGAATGTGGCTTTGAGGAGGAGGAAGACCAACCACAACAGGCATCCCAGGGTGCTTGTTGTCACCTATCTAGTACCCGTGGTGTTGTACGTGGCTGGGGGGAAGAAGATACCTTCAGTGAGATCACTGAGGACGAGGAACGGGACATGAGTAGCTCGGCATCCAACCTTGTGCAAATGGGGTCTTTCATGCTGTCGTGCCTGTTGAGCGACCCTCATATAAAAAAGCTGAAGGAGAACGACCTGTACTGGGTGTCCATGCTACTAGACCCCCGGTATAAGCATAAAATGCCTGAAATGTTACCGAATTACCGCAAGTCGGAAAGGATGCAGCAGTTCCAAAATAAATTAAAAAGTATGCTTTACACAGCATATAAGGGTGATGTCACAGCACAACGGAAAGCTAACAGGGGAAGAGGTGAAAGTAATCCTCCTCCTCCCACGACCACGCCGGCAAGGACAGGACGCTTTACAGACGTGTTGTTGATGGAGGACATGCGGAGCTTTTTAAGTCCTATGCATCGCCACAGCCCTTCAGGGTCCACCCTCAGAGAACGACTCGACCGACAGGTAGCAGACTACTTCGCCTTAACTGCAGATCTTGACACTCTGAGGAGCGATGAACCCCTTGACTACTGGGTGTGCAGGCTTGACCTGTGGCCTGAGCTATCCCAATTTGCGATAGAACTTCTGGCCTGCCCTGCTTCAAGTGTCCTGTCAGAAAGGACCTTCAGTGCAGCAGGAGGTATTGTCACTGAGAAGAGAAGTCGCCTAGGTCAAAAAAGTCTAGATTACCTCACCTTTATTAAGATGAATGAGGGATGGATCCCGAAGGGACTGACATTGGGCGATATATTTGAGTAAAAAAGGCCTGATGAGATGAGCTGCCTTGGGCTAAAAATGGTCCACACGCTGCTGTATTTTATCTTCGAATGCCGAATGACTTGCGTGACTTATCCGCCACCAACTAGGGTTCAAGCCGCAATGTTTTCGGGCACTTTCTGCCTGGAAAACAAACATCAATTTTTCTGGCCGCTGCTACAGCAGCGGCGGCAACAATACCTCATTTTTCAGGCATGTGTACATGCCAAATTTTTCTGGCCTCTGGTGCTGCACTGTGGCTTCAAAAACCAAACCAAAAAAAAGGCACGTAACAGGGATTAAAATGATAGGAATAGTACTACTTAACACACCACTCCTATCTGGTGGCACATTAGATTGCACGCGCAGTGCCCCAAATTTGAAGTAGGAGGACCGACCAATCATCTTTTTCCATCTCCCGGTTCCTAAAATCCATGCCATATACACGTCCCCTGGCGCTGCAACTGCCTCTGGGAACCTTACCATGGGTCCCAGACAGCACGTCTTGTAATTCTCTGTCTGGGAAATTATCTATCTATCAAATCTATCTATTTATCTATCAAATCTATCTATCTATCGTATCTATCAAATGTATATTGCATCTATCTATCTATCTAATCTATGTATCTATCTATCTATCAAATCTATCTATCTCCTGGCCGGACTGTTTTGTGACAGCCACTTGTGTTTCGGCCAAATGTCCGTCGGCCAAATGTCCATCTGCCAAATGTCAGTCGGCTAAAAGTCCGGCCACGATTGCATGCGCAGTGCCCCAAATTTGAAGTAGGAGGACCGACCAAGCATCTTTTTCCATCTCCCGGTTCCTAAAATCCATGCCATATACACGTCCCCTGATAGGGGGCGTAACAGGGATTAAACTGATCAGAATAGTACTACTTAACACACCACTCTTATCTGGTGGCACAGTAGATTGCACGCGCAGTGCCCCAAATTTGAAGTAGGAGGACCGACCAAGCATCTTTTTCCATCTCCCGGTTACTAAAATCCATGCCATATACATGTCCCCTGATAGGGGGCGTAACAGGGATTAAACTGATCAGAATAGTACTACTTAACACACCACTCATATCTGGTGGCAAAGTAGATTGCACGCGCAGTGCCCCAAATTTGAAGTAGGAAGACCGACCAAGCATCTTTTTCCATCTCCCGGTTCCTAAAATCCATGCCATATACACGTCCCCTGATAGGGGACGTAACAGGGATTAAACTGATCAGAATAGTACTACTTAACACACCACTCATATCTGGTGGCACAGTAGATTGCACGCGCAGTGCCCCAAATTTGAAGTAGGAGGACCGACCAAGCATCTTTTTCCATCTCCCGGTTCCTAAAATCCATGCCATATACACGTCCCCTGGCGTCGCAACTGCCTCTGGGAACCTTACCATGGGTCCCAGACCGCACGTCTTGTAATTCTCTGTCTGGGAAATTATATATCTATCAAATCTATCTATTTATCTATCAAATCTATCTATCGTATCTATCAAATGTATATTGCATCTATTGATCTATCTATCTAATCTATGTATCTATCTATCAAATCTATCTATCTCGTGGCCGGACTGTTTTGTGACAGCCACTTGTGTTTCGGCCAAATGTCCGTCTGCCAAATGTCCGTCGGCTAAAAGTCCAGCCACGATTGCACGCGCAGTGCCCCAAATTTGAAGTAGGAGGACCGACCAAGCATCTTTTTCTATCTCCCGGTTCCTAAAATCCATGCCATATACACGTCCCCTGATAGGGGGCGTAACAGGTATTAAACTGATCAGAATAGTACTACTTAACACACCACTCTTATCTGGTGGCACAGTAGATTGCATGCGCAGTGCCCCAAATTTGAAGTAGGAGGACCGACCAAGCATCTTTTTCCATCTCCCGGTTCCTAAAATCCATGCCATATACACGTCCCCTGGCGCCGCAACTGCCTCTGGGAACCTTACCATGGGTCCCAGAACGCACGTCTTGTAATTCTCTGTCTGGGAAATTATCTATCTATCAAATCTATCTATTTATCTATCAAATCTATCTATTTATCTATCAAATCTATCTATCTATCGTATCTACCATTGAATCTTTGGATTTACAGTCTATCGGTTTTGAAATATCGATTGCTTATATAACGATACTGTATGGGGTATATGCAAAATCACCTATTAACACTTTCACATAGCAGTTGTTATGAATGTCTGTAAAATCACATACTATATAAATAACATTGTCCAGGTAAGGCACTGCTATAGTAATTTAGGGTTGTAGTAGATTGTGATTATCAGACGGTTATTGTGACAATACTCCCATTTTAATATCATTGTAGTTATTACAAAACCAATTGCCAATTTAGGCAATTGGTTTTGTAATAACTACAATGATATTAAAATGGAAGTATTGTCACAATAACCGTCTGATAATCACAATCTACTACAACCCTAAATTACTATAGCAGTGCCTTACCTGGACAATGTTATTTATATAGTATGTGATTTTACAGACATTCATAACAACTGCTATGTGAAAGTGTTAATAGGTGATTTTGCATATACCCCATACAGTATCGTTATATAAGCAATCGATATTTCAAAACCGATAGACTGTAAATCCAAAGATTCAATGGTACCCATGTTTGTCCAATGTCAGATACTCCTACTTGAGAGAACATCTCTCGTTAAATGTGTATATATATTTTTAACTCAGCAGTCTAATTACAGGGGAGACTCTCTATACACTAGTCTGTTACTAGTGAGCATGCGCGCCATATCATTTGCATCCCTCAGCCACACAGCCCAACCCTGTTAGTAGGCGTTGTCCCTCACACGCTACTATTGGATGTTAATAGGGCGTCCTTCCAGGAATCCATATGATTGGCTGATAGTGGCTCGCATTTATGTATATAAGCCTGCGCATCCGACAGCCTCGTGTTCAACTAAAATTGAGTGTAAAGTTTAGCATTGAGAAAGGCTAGGTCGTAGCCGAAACGTGTTTGCTGTGCAAACTTCTATCTTACCGTTCAGTCACTTCAGCCACCTGATGCCGATGTTTCCAGCTATCGGCCAGGAAACAGAGAAGTGACTGTCGGCTTGTTTTTAGTTATTAGTGGTATTTGGTAGTGGGTATTGGTAAACGGTAGGGGTTTTTACCCCATGTTTTTTAATTAAATTAATTAAAGTATAGTTTTTTTAACTAACTCCACATTTACTTAAGTAAGAATGAGTGCTACCATAGCCCCTATCTTTCTTTTCTCTTTCTGTGGTAATTATATGTTATAAAGGGGCAGCACCAGAATCTACTGATTCTTTTTTCTTACCAAACACTAGTGTTGTGCCAGTTTATATATCTTTCCCAAATATACACATAGTATCACATAAATATATATGTATATACACATAGTAACACATAAATATATATGTATATACACATAGTAACACATAAATATATATGTATATACACATAATAACACATAAATATATATGTATATACACATAGTAACACATAAATATATATGTATATACACATAGTAACACATAAATATATATGTATATACACATAATAACACATAAATATATATGTATATACACATAATAACACATAAATATATATGTATATACACATGACATATAAATATATATATATGTATATACACATAATAACACATAAATATATATGTATATACACATAGTAACACATAAATATATATGTATATACACATAATAACACATAAATATATATGTATATACACATAGTAACACATAAATATATATGTATATACACATAATAACACATAAATATATATGTATATACACATAATAACACATAAATATATATGTATATACACATAATAACACATAAATATATATGTATATACACATGACATATAAATATATATATATGTATATACACATAATAACACATAAATATATATGTATATACACATAGTAACACATAAATATATATGTATATACACATAGTAACACATAAATATATATGTATATACACAAAGTAATGCATAAATAAATATGTACATACACATAGTAACACATAAATATATATGTATATACACATAATAACACATAAATATATATGAATATACACATAGTAACACAAAAATATATATGTATATACACATAGTAACATATAAATATATATGTATATACACATAGTAACACATAAATATATATGTATATGCACATAGTAACACATAAATATGTATGTATATACACATAGTAACAAATAAATATATATGTATATACACATAATTACACATAAATATATATGTATATACACATAGTAACACATAAATATATATGTATAAACACATAGTAACACATAAATATATATGTATATACACATACTAACACATAAATATATATGTATATACACATAATAACACATAAATATATATGCATATACACATAGTAACACATAAATATATATGTATATACACATAGTAACACATAAATATATATGTATATATACACAGTAACACATAAATATATATGTATATGCACATAGTAACACATAAATATGTATGTATATACACATACTAACACATAAATATATATGTATATACACATACTAACACATAAATATATATATATATATATATATATATATATATATATATATATATATATAAACGCATAAATATATATGTATATACACATACTAACACATAAACATATATGTATATACACATAATAACACATAAATATATATGTATATACACATAGTAACACATAAATATATATGTATATACACATAGTAACAAATAAATATATATGTATATACACATAATAACACATAAATATATATGTATATACACATAGTAACACATAAATATATATGTATATGCACATAGTAACACATAAATATGTATGTATATACACATAGTAACAAATAAATATATATGTATATACACATAATAACACATAAATATATATGTATATACACATAGTAACACATAAATATATATGTATATACACATAGTAACATATAAATATATATGTATATACACATAGTAACACATAAATATATATGTATATACACATACTAACACATAAATATATATGTATATACACATAATAACACATAAATATATATGCATATACACATAATAACACATAAATATATATGTATATACACATAGTAACACATAAATATATATGTATATGCACATAGTAACACATAAATATATATGTATATGCACATAGTAACACATAAATATGTATGTATATACACATAGTAACAAATAAATATATATGTATATACACATAATAACACATAAATATATATGTATATACACATAGTAACACATAAATATATATGTATAAACACATAGTAACACATAAATAAATATGTATATACACATACTAACACATAAATATATATGTATATACACATAATAACACATAAATATATATGCATATACACATAGTAACACATAAATATATATGTATATACACATAGTAACACATAAATATATATGTATATACACACAGTAACACATAAATATATATGTATATGCACATAGTAACACATAAATATGTATGTATATACACATACTAACACATAAATATGTATGTATATACACATACTAACACATAAATATATATTTATATACACATACTAACACATAAATATATATATATATATATATATATATATATAAACACATAAATATATATGTATATACACATACTAACACATAAACATATATGTATATACACATAATAACACATAAATATATATGTATATACACATAGTAACACATAAATATATATGTATATACACATAGTAACACATAAATATATATGTATATACACATAGTAACACAAAAATATATATGTATATACACATAACACATAAATATATATGTATATACACATAGTAACACATAAATATATATGTATATACACATAATAACACATAAATATATATGTATATACACATAATAACAGATAAATATATATGTATATACACATACTAGCACATAAATATATATGTATATACACATAGAAACACATAAATATATATATATATATATATATATACACATATAAACACATAAATATATATGTATATACACATAGTAACACATAAATATATATGTATATACACAGAGTAACACATAAATATATATGTATATACACATAGTAACACATAAATATATATGTATATACACAGAGTAACACATAAATATATATGTATATACACATAATAACACATAAATATATATGTATATACACATAGTAACACATAAATATATATGTATATACACATAGTAACATATAAATATATATGTATATATACATACAAACACACAAATATATATGTATATACAAATAGTAACACATAAATATATATGTATATACACATAGTAACACACAAATATATATGTATATACAAATAGTAACACATAAATATATATGTATATACACACACTAACACATAAATATATATGTATATACACATAGTAACAAATAAATATATATGTATATACACATAGTAACACATAAATATGTATGTATATACACAGAGTAACACATAAATATATATGTATATACACATAATAACACATAAATATATATGTATATACAGAGAGTAACACATAAATATATATGTATATACACATAGTAACAGATAAATATATATGTATATACACATATTAACACATAAATATATATGTATATACACATAGTAACACATAAATATATATGTATATACACATAGTATCACATAAATATATATGTATATACACATAGTAACACATCAATATATATGTATATACACATAATAACACATAAATATATATGTATATACACATAGTAACACATAAATATATACATATGTATATACACATAATAACACATAAATATATATGTATATACACATAATAACACATAAATATATATATATATCTGTACACATAGTTACACAAATATATATGTATATACACATAGTAACACATAAATATATACATATGTATATACACATAGTAACACATAAATATATATGTATATACACATAGTAACACATAAATATATATGTATATACACATAGTAACACATAAATATATATGTATATACACATAGTAACACAAAAATATATATGTATATACACATAGTAACACATAAATATATACATATGTATATACACATAGTAACACATAAATATATATGTATATACACATAGTAACACATAAATATATATATATATATACACATAATAACACATAAATATATATGTATATACACATAATAACACATAAATATATATGTATATACACATAGTAACACATAAATATATATGTATATACACATAGTAATACATAAATATATATGTATATACAAATAGTAACACATAAATATATATGTATATACACATACTAACACATAAATATATATGTATATACACATAGTAACACATAAATATATATGTATATACACATAGTAACACATAAATATATATGTATATACACATAAATATATATGTATATAAACATAGTAATACATAAATATATATGTATATACTCATAGTAACACATAAATATATATGTATATACACATAGTAACACATAGATATATATGTATATATACATACTAACACAAAAATATATATGTATATATACATAGTAACTCATAAATATATATGTATATACACATAGTAACACATAAATATATATGTATATACACATAGTAACACATAAATATATATGTATATACACATAATAACACATACATATATGTATATACACATACTAACACATAAATATATATTTTTATACACATACTAACACATAAATATATATGTATATACACATAGTAACACATAAATATATATGTATATACACATACTAACACATAAATATATATGTACTGTATATATATACATACTAACACATAAATATATATGTATATACACATAGTAACACATACATATGTATATATACATACTAACACATAAATATATATGTATATACACATAGTAACACATAAATATATATGTATATACACATAATAACACATAAATATATATGTATATACACATAATAACACATAAATATATATGTATATACACATAATAACACATAAATATATATATATATACACATAGTAACACATAAATAAATATATATGTATATACACATAGTAACACATAAATATATATGTATATACACGTAATAACACATAAATATATATGTATATACACATACTAACACATAAATATATATGTATATACACATAATAACACATAAATATATCTGTATATACACATAGTAACACATAAATATATATGTATATACACATAATAACACATAAATATATATGTATATACACATACTAACACATAAACATATATGTATATACACATAATAACACATAAATATATATGTATATACACATAGTAACACATAAATATATATGTATATACACATAGTAACACAAAAATATATATGTATATACACATAACACATAAATATATATGTATATACACATAGTAACACATAAATATATATGTATATACACATAATAACACATAAATATATATGTATATACACATAATAACAGATAAATATATATGTATATACACATACTAGCACATAAATATATATGTATATACACATAGAAACACATAAATATATATATATATATATATATATATATATACACATATAAACACATAAATATATATGTATATACACATAGTAACACATAAATATATATGTATATACACAGAGTAACACATAAATATATATGTATATACACATAATAACACATAAATATATATGTATATACACATAGTAACACATAAATATATATGTATATACACATAGTAACATATAAATATATATGTATATATACATACTAACACATAAATATATATGTATATACACATAATAACACAAAAATATATATGTATATACACATAGTAACACACAAATATATATGTATATACAAATAGTAACACATAAATATATATGTATATACACACACTAACACATAAATATATATGTATATACACATAGTAACAAATAAATATATATGTATATACACATACTAACACATAAATATGTATGTATATACACATAGTAACACATAAATATGTATGTATATACACAGAGTAACACATAAATATATATGTATATACACATAATAACACATAAATATATATGTATATACAGAGAGTAACACATAAATATATATGTATATACACATAGTAACAGATAAATATATATGTATATACACATATTAACACATAAATATATATGTATATACACATAGTAACACATAAATATATATGTATATACACATAGTATCACATAAATATATATGTATATACACATAGTAACACATCAATATATATGTATATACACATAATAACACATAAATATATATGTATACACACATAGTAACACATAAATATATACATATGTATATACACATAATAACACATAAATATATATGTATATACACATAATAACACATAAATATATATATATATATATATATATCTGTACACATAGTTACACAAATATATATGTATATACACATAGTAACACATAAATATATACATATATATATACACATAGTAACACATAAATATATATGTATATACATATAGTAACACATAAATATATATGTATATACACATAGTAACACATAAATATATATGTATATACACATAGTAACACAAAAATATATATGTATATACACATAGTAACACATAAATATATACATATGTATATACACATAGTAACACATAAATATATATGTATATACACATAGTAACACATAAATATATATATATATATACACATAATAACACATAAATATATATGTATATACACATAATAACACATAAATATATATGTATATACACATAGTAACACATAAATATATATGTATATACACATAGTAACACATAAATATATATGTATATACACATAGTAACACATAAATATATATGTATATACACATACTAACACATAAATATATATGTATATACACATAGTAACACATAAATATATATGTATATACACATAGTAACACATAAATATATATGTATATACACATAAATATATATGTATATAAACATAGTAATACATAAATATATATGTATATACTCATAGTAACACATAAATATATATGTATATACACATAGTAACACATAGATATATATGTATATATACATACTAACACAAAAATATATATGTATATATACATAGTAACTCATAAATATATATGTATATACACATAGTAACACATAAATATATATGTATATACACATAGTAACACATAAATATATATGTATATACACATAATAACACATACATATATATGTATATACACATACTAACACATAAATATATATTTTTATACACATACTAACACATAAATATATATGTATATACACATAGTAACACATAAATATATATGTATATACACATACTAACACATAAATATATATGTACTGTATATATATACATACTAACACATAAATATATATGTATATACACATAATAACACATAAATATATATGTATATACACATAATAACACATAAATATATATATATATATACACATAGTAACACATAAATAAATATATATGTATATACACATAGTAACACATAAATATATATGTATATACACGTAATAACACATAAATATATATGTATATACACATACTAACACATAAATATATATGTATATACACATAATAACACATAAATATATCTGTATATACACATAGTAACACATAAATATATATGTATATACACATAATAACACATAAATATATATGTATATACACATAGTAACACATAAATATATATGTATATACACATAGTAACACATAAATATATATGTATATACACATAATAACACATAAATATATATATATACACACAGTAACACATAAATATATATGTATATACACATAATAACACATAAATATATATGTATATACACATAGTAACACATAAATATATATATATGTATATACACATAGTAACACATAAATATATATGTATATACACATAGTAACTTATAAATATATATGTATATACACATAGTAACACATAAATATATATGTATATACACATAGTAACTTATAAATATATATGTATATACACATAGTAACACATAAATATATATGTATATACACATACTAACACATAAATATATATGTATATACACATAGTAACACATAAATATATATGTATATACACATAGTATCACATAAATATATATGTATATACACATAACACATAAATATATATGTATATACACATAGTAACACATAAATATATCTGTATATACACATAGTAACACATAAATATATATGTATATACACATAATAACACATAAATATATATGTATATACACATAGTAACACATAAATATATATGTATATACACATACTAACACATAAATATATATGTATATACACATAATAACACATAAATATATATGTATATACACATAGTAACACATAAATATATATGTATATACACATACTAACACATAAATATATATGTATATAAACATAGTAACATATAAATATATATGTATATACACATAGTAACACATAAATATATATGTATATACACATATTAACACATAAATATATATGTATATACACATAGTAACACATAAATATGTATGTATATATGTTACCGCTAAAGTGCGGAATCAGTTAATGTGCACATTACCTAGGTAATCTGCAGATTAAATGACTTGCTCAGTTAAAGTGCGGAATCCGCACGTTACCTAGGTAATGTGCACATTAACGGCTTCAGTGTCGTTAAACTGCATATTTTTTTGAGAGGGGTGGAGCTTTGATACACCTGCATAGCCCGCGGAATCTTGCTGTTTTTCTGTGGAGCTTTGATACTGGGGCTTTATTCCGCTAGCAACCTGGGGTGAAATCATTCTCACCCGAGCTGGAAAATCTTCTTGGCCGTTATTAGCCTGCGGCTATACCACATTCTGCCTGACACTCTATGCTCAGAAGTGAGATAGCAGGATCTAGTGGACAATAATACTGAGCTTAAGGCAGCTGAGCGCAGGAGACCTTGGCTGCTACGATACACACTGACAAGAGAAAAAGAAAAAAAAAAGCTGGAAAGGATACCGCAAGTGACGTGCTCACAGAGTACAATAATCCTGAAGTGGTACTGCTGACACATTTTATCTGGGTATAAAGTGTGGTAAGTAAAGGCACTGTTATTTTGATCATACACACTTAAAGAGGGGATCTTAGTACCACTAATCAATATAAGGAAATGTGCTTGGCAGCGTTCATATAAATGTATGGGACATTTCCTCTGGACTAACTTGAAGCTACATGGGGAATTGTTCTGGCAGATAATAGAGGCTATGTTATAAGCCTTCTTCTAAAAAAACAACAACAAAAAACTAGCAATTACCAGAATTCCCTAGAGAAATATCTGCAGCCCATCAAGCCTTGACTCAGAGAAAAGTATAAGCTGTTTAAAAAGAGCCACATTTAACTGCTAATTTTCTAAATATAGTTAGATAAGATAAGCAAATTAGTAGTAACAAACCATATTATCTGTGTATGATAGTTCTTTGTTTCTTCATTTGCTGATTAGATGTGTACAGGTGGATGGTAAAACATTATTAGGATTGAAACAACTGTGTTCACTACAGCAAGGTTAATATTGATACATTGTGGTTGCACTTGCTTTATATATTGTGCTATTTTTTTTTTTGGAGGTGGAAGGATAAGGAATACTGAATTTTAGGCGAAGTTTCAGGGGTTAATGGTTGTAAGCATAGGTAAATTTATTTTCTTGTCATATAGACAGTAATTTTGTCTGCATATAATGTGATCACTAAGCACTGGAGTGCACGGAAACACTATTTAGTCATTTTTATTTAATCTTCACTTTATTGGTTAAACACAAAGTGCATTTCCTTTCCCAACTTTTAGTGCACGCCTGAATTTACTCCTAGTATGCAAGCAAGCACCGAATTGGTGAGGAAAATGAAGAAAAGATTCTTTGCAAAGCTCTTTAGCGAATATTCAAAATATAATAGTGTTTTAATGACAAAAAGAAAGTATGATTCCATAATTGAAGATGTAAAGCGAATAAAAGTTTACAAGAATAAAGAATCATCTCGAGATTATCGAATAATTGAAAGGTATGATGTGTTGATTGTACAAGGCTGTAAAAAACTCATTGAGCCATTGTCAGATGCGCAAGAAAGTGTAAAAATGTTTGTCCATGCCGAAGAATTGTTTGACATATTGTATTCTACTCATTTTTCAATTGGACACGGTGGAAGAGACAGAATGATCAAACAATTAAATACACTGTATAAAAACATAACCCAAGCCCAAATAAAAATGTTTTTGGATTTATGCGAACTTTGTCAACAAAAACAAAAAAGTGTGAAAAAAGGGATTGTTGTAAAGCCGATTATTTCATCGCATTTCAATAGCAGATGCCAGGTGGATCTCATCGCTTACCAATCTCAACCAGATGGAAAGTTTAAGTTTCTTCTCGTATACCAAGACCACTTAACAAAATTTGTTGTATTGAAGCCGCTCACATCAAAACGGGCAGATGAAGTAGCCTATAACTTGCTTGACACATAAATATATATATATATATATATATATATATATATACACATATAAACACATAAATATATATGTATATACACATAGTAACACATAAATATATATGTATATACACATAGTAACACATAAATATATATGTATATACACATAATAACACATACATATATATGTATATACGCATAATAACAAATAAATATATATGTATATACACATAATAACACATAAATATATATGTATATACACATAATAACACATAAATATATATGTATATACACATAGTAACACATAAATATATATGTATATACACATAGTAACACATAAATATATATGTATATACACATAGTAACACATAAATATATATGTATATACACATAGTAACATATAAATATATATGTATATACACATACTAACACATAAATATATATGTATATACACATAATAACACATAAATATATCTGTATATACACATAATAACACATAAATATATATGTATATACATATAGTAACACATCAATATATATATGTATATACACATAGTAACACACAAATATATATGTATATACAAATAGTAACCCATAAATATATATGTATATACACACACTAACACATAAATATATATGTATATACACATAGTAACACATCAATATATATGTATATACACATAATAACACATAAATATATATGTATACACACATAGTAACACATAAATATATACATATGTATATACACATAATAACACATAAATATATATGTATATACACATAATAACACATAAATATATATGTATATACACATAATAACACATAAATATATATATATATATACACATAGTAACACATAAATAAATATATATGTATATACACATAGTAACACATAAATATATATGTATATACACGTAATAACACATAAATATATATGTATATACACATACTAACACATAAATATATATGTATATACACATAATAACACATAAATATATATGTATATACACATAGTAACACATAAATATATATGTATATACACATAGTAACACAAAAATATATATGTATATACACATAACACATAAATATATATGTATATACACATAGTAACACATAAATATATATGTATATACACATAATAACACATAAATATATATGTATATACACATAATAACAGATAAATATATATGTATATACACATACTAGCACATAAATATATATGTATATACACATAGAAACACATAAATATATATATATATATAGATATATATATACACATATAAACACATAAATATATATGTATATACACATAGTAACACATAAATATATATGTATATACACAGAGTAACACATAAATATATATGTATATACACATAATAACACATAAATATATATGTATATACACATAGTAACACATAAATATATATGTATATACACATAGTAACATATAAATATATATGTATATATACATACTAACACATAAATATATATGTATATACACATAATAACACATAAATATATATGTATATACACATAATAACACATAAATATATATGTATATACACATAGTAACACATAAATATATACATATGTATATACACATAGTAACACATAAACACATAAATATATATATATATATACACATAATAACACATAAATATATATGTATATACACATAATAACACATAAATATATATGTATATACACATAGTAACACATAAATATATATGTATATACACATAGTAACACATAAATATATATGTATATACACATAGTAACACATAAATATATATGTATATACAAATAGTAACACATAAATATATATGTATATACACATAGTAACACATAAATATATATGTATATACACATAGTAACACATAAATATATATGTATATAAACATAGTAATACATAAATATATATGTATATACTCATAGTAATAAAGCATAAATAATAAAAGCAGCACCAGGTATCCAATTGCTTGTAAAACTGCTTTATTTTAGGAGTGTGCAATCTTCAAACAAAGCAGGAAAACTTTTGTGACATAAAAGTGCCTAGACAAACTCACTTGAATGACGACTTGCTGACATGTTTCGGCCCTTGTGGCTGTAATCTTAGCTAAAGTGTCTATCCTTCCTTTACCTTTTAAACACCTGTGCTCCTTGTGATTGGTTTAAAATTTAATTCAGTGGGTTGACCTATTGTGGCACCTGGATTAACTATTTCTTACTCAACTTAAAAGCTGTCAGCTTCATATTACTTGAACCTCGATATACAATAAATTAAATTAAGTTAACTTAACATATTTTTCTCTGTAACATCACTTTTTGTCTAAAATAACTTCACTTATGTTTATGATTAAATGATATGACAAAAAAAAGTGTTTGGATCTTATACTGAACTTAAAACTGGAATAAAAATACAAAGGTTGCCATATTGGCAAGATAAATAACAGATACCGTTATAATACTCCATTTCATTTTATAAGTTCTATCCAAAAGAATGTATACAGAGGATGTATTTGTAAAAAGATAAGAGACAAAAGACAAAATGAGAGAGAGGCGCTCTGGACACACAGGGGGCTTTTGCTTATTCCCAAAAGTTTATCAGATCAAATTCAGAATTTAACCCTAAGGGAACCCTGGTTTTCAGCCTGTGTATCCAGAACACCTCCCTCTTGGCTAGCAGATTATCTCTATTACCCCCTCTCTTCTTGCACCTCACTTGTTCAATAACCGTCCATTTTAATGAACTAACATTTTTATTGTGTTTGATTTTAAAGTGTTGTACTAAGGGGGTTGTGAGCTTGCCCGCTTTAATGTGAGTAATATGCTCCCGAATCCTCTCTCTTGCTTCCCTGGTAGTAAGACCCGTATATTGAATTTTACAGGATTCGCAGGTTAGTAAGTAAATTACATACGTTGACCTGCAGTTCAGACAAAAATGGTGTCTGAAATGCTCCCCTGTGGCTGTACTGGTGAAACCCTCACCTGCTTGTAAACAGCCACATGCTATGCAAGGGCCATAGTTACATCTATAGACACCAGTGTGTCTTAGCCAAGACGAACTGGAGCTTTGAAACGCCCTCAGTTGTGTCGGCGCAACCATGTTGCCAATGGTCATGCCCTTCCTATATGCAAACCTGCACCCTTTGGACACTATTTTTACAAGTCCCTCATCTGCAGTAAGCATACGAAAATGTTTGCGTATAACATTGCAAACCTGATGGTACTGTGCACTATATTTTGTTACAAAAGTTATTTCTCCAAAATTTGATTTCTTCAAATCTGAATCCTTTTGGGTGAGGAATTCTTTCCTTTCCCTTCTGGAGATAGTCTCTCTTACTCTTGCAACCTCCTTTCTTTCATAACCCCTACTGCAGAGGCGGTTCTCTAGATCCAAAGATTGCCTCTCATATTCTATCTGGGTTGAGCAGTTGCGCTTTAAGCGTATGAACTGACCCTTCATCACGGAAAAGAATACCCTTTTGGGGTGACTACTCTTCGCGTGTAGAAGTGTATTCCCGGTAATCGGTTTTCTATACACTTTTGTGTGTATCTTCCCCTGTTCTCCTGATAGAGTTACATCCAAAAAGTTAATATGGGTTTTCCCAAACTCATGGGTTAATCTAATACCTGTTGTGTTGTTATTCAGATCTCTTAGGAATTCTTTCAATTCTATCTCTTCCCCTTCCCAGATGATCAGAAGATCATCTATATATCTTCTGTAATATTTTATTTTAGATTTCCAGGGACCATCACCCCCATAGATGTGGGACAGCTCCCACCAACCCATAAATAGGTTGGCGTATGAGGGCACAAATTTCGCCCCCATAGCTGTCCCACATCTCTGGAGGTAATGGACCCCTTCAAACTCGAAAAAATTGTGGGTTAATAGAAATTCCGTTACCCTGAGGATATATTGACAAAATTGGGGACTGTAATTTGTAACTCTATTTAGAAAAAATGCAATTGCCTCCAGGCCTGCGCTATGCGGAATGCTGGAGTACAGGGCTGTAACATCCAGGGAAACCCAACTGTAGCTCTCACTCCACATGAGAGACTCTACTTCAATCAGAAGTTGTTTAGTGTCTCTCAGGTAGCTTGACAGGTTCTGTACTAAGGGTTGCAATATAGCATCCAGCCATTGTGACATCGGCTCTAGAATTGAGCCGATGCCACTAATGATAGGACGACCTTTTACCTCTCGAATGGATTTGTGCACCTTCGGAAGAAAATTAAAAATGGGCTTAACAGGACAATCCACTATGAGATACTCACTGGTCTTTTCATCTAAGAAACCTGCTTCCTTACCATCATCTATGAGATCTAATAGTTCCTGTTTGAATCTAAATGTGGGATCCTGTGTTAAACTCATGTATTGGGAAGGGTCTGATAGCTGTCGTGTTGCTTCTTTCAAAAAGAAAGCTCTATCCATGACGACCACAGACCCTCCCTTGTCAGATGCTCTGATGACCAAGTTTGGATTCTCTTTGAGGCCCCTGAGTGCCAATGTCTCTGCTTTATTTAAATTCTTGTTTTTATTATTAAGATTTGCTGTGTACGCTAGTTTTGTGAGGTCTTGCTCTACCCTACACTGAAATTTCTCTAGAATGTTTCCTCTTGTGTGTATAGGGTAAAATCTTGAAGCCCCAGAGAGAGAAGGACCTTTATTTATGGAACCTTCAATCCCTTCATCCTGTGAATAAATATTCTCTCTATCCAATCCCTCTAGGGTTTCAAGATCACATACCTCCTGAAATGTTAATGCTGTTATATCATTTGTTTTGATTCCATCTGAGGGCATATGTAATTCGTTAGTTGTTAACTTTTCATCATGTGCAAAATGCTTTTTGATCGTTAAATTCCTGATCAGCCTGTTTACATCCACCAGAGTTTGGAATAAGTTAAAAGTGTCCGTTGGTACAAATCCTAGACCATAATTCAGGACTTTAGTTTCCAAATCACTTAGTGGATATACTGACAGGTTGATCACTGAATTCACACATATTTTGTCCCTGATCTCCCTCTCCTGGGCGGTTGGGATGATTGAAGGGGTACTGGAGGTGCACCCTTTAAGATGCCCTTGCCTCTTGTATCTCCTCCCCCCCCTCCTGACTCGCCTGATGTTTTGGGAAAAACCTGTGCCAACTCTGAAATTTCTTGGTCCCCAGATTCTGTGGCTGACCTGTTAGTAATGTCAGTAGAGTATTTGGTTTGCCCTGATGGTATATGTGACCTATCTCCTGCCTTGGAGGATGTATCTCCCTTTTTATTGGGGTCCTCCTCCTCTCCTGAAGTTGAACAATCCCCAGAAGATTCAGCTTCACTCTCATTAAAAGTGACCTTTTTGGTTTTGCCCTGGTTCTTTTTTGCTTTCCTCCCTGACTTATTTCCTTTAGGGAATCTTTTTTGATCATTATCTCTTTTATAGCTGGTTCTCTGTTTCCTATTCCATATATAGATTTTATTATTTTCATAATCTGATAGATCTCTTAAATATTTGTCATGCTTAATTTCCATTATTAAGGATTTAGACTCAGCTAAAGTGACTTTCAGTATGGAATCAAACTTTGCAAACAATATATCATTACTGCGTACATTCAATTCAATCTGAAGCAAATCAATTTCTTTGGAAACAGAATTTAACAATTTTGTTTTAAATTCAATGAGCATTCCCATAAGTTTTAGAGAGCAGTCTGAGAGAACACTGTTCCAAACTCTGATGAAATCCTCATCTTCTACAACAAATGTGGGGAACTTATTAAAGCTCAGTCCTCTTGGGATCATGCCATTGGTTATATACTTCTGCAAAGTCCAAATGTCCCACTTGAGCCTAATTTCCTTATCCAAAAGTGCCTCCATATGCTCAAATAATTTGCTTAACGTGAAGGTAGAATATTCTGACGAAAAAAACATTTTCAATAGCTCTTGTGTCAAATGTCCTTTCATCAGAGGATTGTAATGAATAGAAGCCGACAATATTGGTAGAAATGTCACTCTCTCTTGCTTCCATTTTGCACACACACTGTAATTGAGTTGCCAGCTTATCACAATACAAATCTGTAACAATCCGTGCTCTGCCAATTTCAACAGGAAACCACTGTGAGACGTATATGTTATAGTCACTTGTATGTGAGCACCAGTGTAAAGATTCGTATCAAAGTGTACTTCTGTGCTGAAATAATATATTGCATATGGGGATTTACCCCGCCTTACTCACCGACTCCTGAGGGCTATCCGGTTCTCCTCTGCCTGTAATGCTGTATGAGCCCGTCCACAGGGAGCACTCTTGTTTGCGGCCACCAGTTAAGCGTTGTGGGTATCCCCTCTGACTGCTTTCTTGGCCTCCCTCGAGTGTCCGCTCCCCTCCTGGGCTCTCTCCAGTGGCGGCTGTGTAGCGTCTGACGTCACCAGGGACTCCGCTTCCGGTTAGCCCTCCGCTTTGAGTCGGATCTCCCCACAGCTGTTGCTGCAATGTGGGTGAATGGTAAGGATCTTGTGATTGTGGCAATCTGTCAACTGGATTCTCTGTGCCTGCTCGATCTCCAGATAGATGTAAAGCATAAATAATAAAAGCAGCACCAGGTATCCAATTGCTTGTAAAACTGCTTTATTTTAGGAGTGTGCAATCTTCAAACAAAGCAGGAAAACTTTTGTGACATAAAAGTGCCTAGACAAACTCACTTGAATGACGACTTGCTGACATGTTTCGGCCCTTGTGGCCGTAATCTTAGCTAAAGTGTCTATCCTTCCTTTACCTTTTAAACACCTGTGCTCCTTGTGATTGGTTTAAAATTTAATTCAGTGGGTTGACCTATTGTGGCACCTGGATTAACTATTTCTTACTCAACTTAAAAGCTGTCAGCTTCATATTACTTGAACCTCGATATACAATAAATTAAATTAAGTTAACTTAACATATTTTTCTCTGTAACATCACTTTTTGTCTAAAATAACTTCACTTATGTTTATGATTAAATGATATGACAAAAAAAGTGTTTGGATCTTATACTGAACTTAAAACTGGAATAAAAATACAAAGGTTGCCATATTGGCAAGATAAATAACAGATACCGTTATAATACTCCATTTCATTTTATAAGTTCTATCCAAAAGAATGTATACAGAGGATGTATTTGTAAAAAGATAAGAGACAAAAGACAAAATGAGAGAGAGGCGCTCTGGACACACAGGGGGCTTTTGCTTATTCCCAAAAGTTTATCAGATCAAATTCAGAATTTAACCCTAAGGGGAACCCTGGTTTTCAGCCTGTGTATCCAGAACACCTCCCTCTTGGCTAGCAGATTATCTCTATTACCCCCTCTCTTCTTGCACCTCACTTGTTCAATAACCGTCCAATATGGCAACCTTTGTATTTTTATTCCAGTTTTAAGTTCAGTATAAGATCCAAACACTTTTTTTGTCATATCATTTAATCATAAACATAAGTGAAGTTATTTTAGACAAAAAGTGATGTTACAGAGAAAAATATGTTAAGTTAACTTAATTTAATTTATTGTATATCGAGGTTCAAGTAATATGAAGCTGACAGCTTTTAAGTTGAGTAAGAAATAGTTAATCCAGGTGCCACAATAGGTCAACCCACTGAATTAAATTTTAAACCAATCACAAGGAGCACAGGTGTTTAAAAGGTAAAGGAAGGATAGACACTTTAGCTAAGATTACGGCCACAAGGGCCGAAACATGTCAGCAAGTCGTCATTCAAGTGAGTTTGTCTAGGCACTTTTATGTCACAAAAGTTTTCCTGCTTTGTTTGAAGATTGCACACTCCTAAAATAAAGCAGTTTTACAAGCAATTGGATACCTGGTGCTGCTTTTATTATTTATGCTTTACATCTATCTGGAGATCGAGCAGGCACAGAGAATCCAGTTGACAGATTGCCACAATCACAAGATCCTTACCATTCACCCACATTGCAGCAACAGCTGTGGGGAGATCCGACTCAAAGCGGAGGGCTAACCGGAAGTGGAGTCCCTGGTGACGTCAGACGCTACACAGCCGCCACTGGAGAGAGCCCAGGAGGGGAGCGGACACTCGAGGGAGGCCAAGAAAGCAGTCAGAGGGGATACCCACAACGCTTAACTGGTGGCCGCAAACAAGAGTGCTCCCTGTGGACGGGCTCATACAGCATTACAGGGCAGAGGAGAACCGGATAGCCCTCAGGAGTCGGTGAGTAAGGCGGGGGTAAATCCCCCATATGCAATATATTATTTCAGCACAGAAGTACACTTTGATACGAATCTTTACACTGGTGCTCACATACAAGTGACTATAACATATACTCATAGTAACACATAAATATATATGTATTTACACATAGTAACACATAAATATATGTATATATACATACTAACACAAAAATATATATGTATATATACATAGTAACTCATAAATATATATGTATATACACATAGTAACACATAAATATATATGTATATACACATAGTAACACATAAATATATATGTATATACACATAATAACACATACATATATATGTATATACACATACTAACACATAAATATATATTTTTATACACATACTAACACATAAATATATATGTATATACACAGAGTAACACATAAATATATATGTATATACACATACTAACACATAAATATATATGTACTGTATATATATACATACTAACACATAAATATATATGTATATACACATAGTAACACATACATATATATGTATATACACATAATAACACATAAATATATATGTATATACACATAATAACACATAAATATATATGTATATACACATAGTAACACATAAATATATATGTATATACACATAGTAACACAAAAATATATATGTATATACACATAACACATAAATATATATGTATATACACATAGTAACACATAAATATATATGTATATACACATAATAACACATAAATATATATGTATATACACATAATAACAGATAAATATATATGTATATACACATACTAGCACATAAATATATATGTATATACACATAGAAACACATAAATATATATATATATATAGATATATATATATACATATAAACACATAAATATATATGTATATACACATAGTAACACATAAATATATATGTATATACACAGAGTAACACATAAATATATATGTATATACACATAATAACACATAAATATATATGTATATACACATAGTAACACATAAATATATATGTATATACACATAGTAACATATAAATATATATGTATATATACATACTAACACATAAATATATATGTATATACACATAATAACACATAAATATATATGTATATACACATAATAACACATAAATATATATGTATATACACATAGTAACACATAAATATATACATATGTATATACACATAGTAACACATAAACACATAAATATATATATATATATACACATAATAACACATAAATATATATGTATATACACATAATAACACATAAATATATATGTATATACACATAGTAACACATAAATATATATGTATATACACATAGTAACACATAAATATATATGTATATACACATAGTAACACATAAATATATATGTATATACAAATAGTAACACATAAATATATATGTATATACACATAGTAACACATAAATATATATGTATATACACATAGTAACACATAAATATATATGTATATAAACATAGTAATACATAAATATATATGTATATACTCATAGTAATAAAGCATAAATAATAAAAGCAGCACCAGGTATCCAATTGCTTGTAAAACTGCTTTATTTTAGGAGTGTGCAATCTTCAAACAAAGCAGGAAAACTTTTGTGACATAAAAGTGCCTAGACAAACTCACTTGAATGACGACTTGCTGACATGTTTCGGCCCTTGTGGCTGTAATCTTAGCTAAAGTGTCTATCCTTCCTTTACCTTTTAAACACCTGTGCTCCTTGTGATTGGTTTAAAATTTAATTCAGTGGGTTGACCTATTGTGGCACCTGGATTAACTATTTCTTACTCAACTTAAAAGCTGTCAGCTTCATATTACTTGAACCTCGATATACAATAAATTAAATTAAGTTAACTTAACATATTTTTCTCTGTAACATCACTTTTTGTCTAAAATAACTTCACTTATGTTTATGATTAAATGATATGACAAAAAAAAGTGTTTGGATCTTATACTGAACTTAAAACTGGAATAAAAATACAAAGGTTGCCATATTGGCAAGATAAATAACAGATACCGTTATAATACTCCATTTCATTTTATAAGTTCTATCCAAAAGAATGTATACAGAGGATGTATTTGTAAAAAGATAAGAGACAAAAGACAAAATGAGAGAGAGGCGCTCTGGACACACAGGGGGCTTTTGCTTATTCCCAAAAGTTTATCAGATCAAATTCAGAATTTAACCCTAAGGGAACCCTGGTTTTCAGCCTGTGTATCCAGAACACCTCCCTCTTGGCTAGCAGATTATCTCTATTACCCCCTCTCTTCTTGCACCTCACTTGTTCAATAACCGTCCATTTTAATGAACTAACATTTTTATTGTGTTTGATTTTAAAGTGTTGTACTAAGGGGGTTGTGAGCTTGCCCGCTTTAATGTGAGTAATATGCTCCCGAATCCTCTCTCTTGCTTCCCTGGTAGTAAGACCCGTATATTGAATTTTACAGGATTCGCAGGTTAGTAAGTAAATTACATACGTTGACCTGCAGTTCAGACAAAAATGGTGTCTGAAATGCTCCCCTGTGGCTGTACTGGTGAAACCCTCACCTGCTTGTAAACAGCCACATGCTATGCAAGGGCCATAGTTACATCTATAGACACCAGTGTGTCTTAGCCAAGACGAACTGGAGCTTTGAAACGCCCTCAGTTGTGTCGGCGCAACCATGTTGCCAATGGTCATGCCCTTCCTATATGCAAACCTGCACCCTTTGGACACTATTTTTACAAGTCCCTCATCTGCAGTAAGCATACGAAAATGTTTGCGTATAACATTGCAAACCTGATGGTACTGTGCACTATATTTTGTTACAAAAGTTATTTCTCCAAAATTTGATTTCTTCAAATCTGAATCCTTTTGGGTGAGGAATTCTTTCCTTTCCCTTCTGGAGATAGTCTCTCTTACTCTTGCAACCTCCTTTCTTTCATAACCCCTACTGCAGAGGCGGTTCTCTAGATCCAAAGATTGCCTCTCATATTCTATCTGGGTTGAGCAGTTGCGCTTTAAGCGTATGAACTGACCCTTCATCACGGAAAAGAATACCCTTTTGGGGTGACTACTCTTCGCGTGTAGAAGTGTATTCCCGGTAATCGGTTTTCTATACACTTTTGTGTGTATCTTCCCCTGTTCTCCTGATAGAGTTACATCCAAAAAGTTAATATGGGTTTTCCCAAACTCATGGGTTAATCTAATACCTGTTGTGTTGTTATTCAGATCTCTTAGGAATTCTTTCAATTCTATCTCTTCCCCTTCCCAGATGATCAGAAGATCATCTATATATCTTCTGTAATATTTTATTTTAGATTTCCAGGGACCATCACCCCCATAGATGTGGGACAGCTCCCACCAACCCATAAATAGGTTGGCGTATGAGGGCACAAATTTCGCCCCCATAGCTGTCCCACATCTCTGGAGGTAATGGACCCCTTCAAACTCGAAAAAATTGTGGGTTAATAGAAATTCCGTTACCCTGAGGATATATTGACAAAATTGGGGACTGTAATTTGTAACTCTATTTAGAAAAAATGCAATTGCCTCCAGGCCTGCGCTATGCGGAATGCTGGAGTACAGGGCTGTAACATCCAGGGAAACCCAACTGTAGCTCTCACTCCACATGAGAGACTCTACTTCAATCAGAAGTTGTTTAGTGTCTCTCAGGTAGCTTGACAGGTTCTGTACTAAGGGTTGCAATATAGCATCCAGCCATTGTGACATCGGCTCTAGAATTGAGCCGATGCCACTAATGATAGGACGACCTTTTACCTCTCGAATGGATTTGTGCACCTTCGGAAGAAAATTAAAAATGGGCTTAACAGGACAATCCACTATGAGATACTCACTGGTCTTTTCATCTAAGAAACCTGCTTCCTTACCATCATCTATGAGATCTAATAGTTCCTGTTTGAATCTAAATGTGGGATCCTGTGTTAAACTCATGTATTGGGAAGGGTCTGATAGCTGTCGTGTTGCTTCTTTCAAAAAGAAAGCTCTATCCATGACGACCACAGACCCTCCCTTGTCAGATGCTCTGATGACCAAGTTTGGATTCTCTTTGAGGCCCCTGAGTGCCAATGTCTCTGCTTTATTTAAATTCTTGTTTTTATTATTAAGATTTGCTGTGTACGCTAGTTTTGTGAGGTCTTGCTCTACCCTACACTGAAATTTCTCTAGAATGTTTCCTCTTGTGTGTATAGGGTAAAATCTTGAAGCCCCAGAGAGAGAAGGACCTTTATTTATGGAACCTTCAATCCCTTCATCCTGTGAATAAATATTCTCTCTATCCAATCCCTCTAGGGTTTCAAGATCACATACCTCCTGAAATGTTAATGCTGTTATATCATTTGTTTTGATTCCATCTGAGGGCATATGTAATTCGTTAGTTGTTAACTTTTCATCATGTGCAAAATGCTTTTTGATCGTTAAATTCCTGATCAGCCTGTTTACATCCACCAGAGTTTGGAATAAGTTAAAAGTGTCCGTTGGTACAAATCCTAGACCATAATTCAGGACTTTAGTTTCCAAATCACTTAGTGGATATACTGACAGGTTGATCACTGAATTCACACATATTTTGTCCCTGATCTCCCTCTCCTGGGCGGTTGGGATGATTGAAGGGGTACTGGAGGTGCACCCTTTAAGATGCCCTTGCCTCTTGTATCTCCTCCCCCCCCTCCTGACTCGCCTGATGTTTTGGGAAAAACCTGTGCCAACTCTGAAATTTCTTGGTCCCCAGATTCTGTGGCTGACCTGTTAGTAATGTCAGTAGAGTATTTGGTTTGCCCTGATGGTATATGTGACCTATCTCCTGCCTTGGAGGATGTATCTCCCTTTTTATTGGGGTCCTCCTCCTCTCCTGAAGTTGAACAATCCCCAGAAGATTCAGCTTCACTCTCATTAAAAGTGACCTTTTTGGTTTTGCCCTGGTTCTTTTTTGCTTTCCTCCCTGACTTATTTCCTTTAGGGAATCTTTTTTGATCATTATCTCTTTTATAGCTGGTTCTCTGTTTCCTATTCCATATATAGATTTTATTATTTTCATAATCTGATAGATCTCTTAAATATTTGTCATGCTTAATTTCCATTATTAAGGATTTAGACTCAGCTAAAGTGACTTTCAGTATGGAATCAAACTTTGCAAACAATATATCATTACTGCGTACATTCAATTCAATCTGAAGCAAATCAATTTCTTTGGAAACAGAATTTAACAATTTTGTTTTAAATTCAATGAGCATTCCCATAAGTTTTAGAGAGCAGTCTGAGAGAACACTGTTCCAAACTCTGATGAAATCCTCATCTTCTACAACAAATGTGGGGAACTTATTAAAGCTCAGTCCTCTTGGGATCATGCCATTGGTTATATACTTCTGCAAAGTCCAAATGTCCCACTTGAGCCTAATTTCCTTATCCAAAAGTGCCTCCATATGCTCAAATAATTTGCTTAACGTGAAGGTAGAATATTCTGACGAAAAAAACATTTTCAATAGCTCTTGTGTCAAATGTCCTTTCATCAGAGGATTGTAATGAATAGAAGCCGACAATATTGGTAGAAATGTCACTCTCTCTTGCTTCCATTTTGCACACACACTGTAATTGAGTTGCCAGCTTATCACAATACAAATCTGTAACAATCCGTGCTCTGCCAATTTCAACAGGAAACCACTGTGAGACGTATATGTTATAGTCACTTGTATGTGAGCACCAGTGTAAAGATTCGTATCAAAGTGTACTTCTGTGCTGAAATAATATATTGCATATGGGGATTTACCCCGCCTTACTCACCGACTCCTGAGGGCTATCCGGTTCTCCTCTGCCTGTAATGCTGTATGAGCCCGTCCACAGGGAGCACTCTTGTTTGCGGCCACCAGTTAAGCGTTGTGGGTATCCCCTCTGACTGCTTTCTTGGCCTCCCTCGAGTGTCCGCTCCCCTCCTGGGCTCTCTCCAGTGGCGGCTGTGTAGCGTCTGACGTCACCAGGGACTCCGCTTCCGGTTAGCCCTCCGCTTTGAGTCGGATCTCCCCACAGCTGTTGCTGCAATGTGGGTGAATGGTAAGGATCTTGTGATTGTGGCAATCTGTCAACTGGATTCTCTGTGCCTGCTCGATCTCCAGATAGATGTAAAGCATAAATAATAAAAGCAGCACCAGGTATCCAATTGCTTGTAAAACTGCTTTATTTTAGGAGTGTGCAATCTTCAAACAAAGCAGGAAAACTTTTGTGACATAAAAGTGCCTAGACAAACTCACTTGAATGACGACTTGCTGACATGTTTCGGCCCTTGTGGCCGTAATCTTAGCTAAAGTGTCTATCCTTCCTTTACCTTTTAAACACCTGTGCTCCTTGTGATTGGTTTAAAATTTAATTCAGTGGGTTGACCTATTGTGGCACCTGGATTAACTATTTCTTACTCAACTTAAAAGCTGTCAGCTTCATATTACTTGAACCTCGATATACAATAAATTAAATTAAGTTAACTTAACATATTTTTCTCTGTAACATCACTTTTTGTCTAAAATAACTTCACTTATGTTTATGATTAAATGATATGACAAAAAAAGTGTTTGGATCTTATACTGAACTTAAAACTGGAATAAAAATACAAAGGTTGCCATATTGGCAAGATAAATAACAGATACCGTTATAATACTCCATTTCATTTTATAAGTTCTATCCAAAAGAATGTATACAGAGGATGTATTTGTAAAAAGATAAGAGACAAAAGACAAAATGAGAGAGAGGCGCTCTGGACACACAGGGGGCTTTTGCTTATTCCCAAAAGTTTATCAGATCAAATTCAGAATTTAACCCTAAGGGAACCCTGGTTTTCAGCCTGTGTATCCAGAACACCTCCCTCTTGGCTAGCAGATTATCTCTATTACCCCCTCTCTTCTTGCACCTCACTTGTTCAATAACCGTCCAATATGGCAACCTTTGTATTTTTATTCCAGTTTTAAGTTCAGTATAAGATCCAAACACTTTTTTTGTCATATCATTTAATCATAAACATAAGTGAAGTTATTTTAGACAAAAAGTGATGTTACAGAGAAAAATATGTTAAGTTAACTTAATTTAATTTATTGTATATCGAGGTTCAAGTAATATGAAGCTGACAGCTTTTAAGTTGAGTAAGAAATAGTTAATCCAGGTGCCACAATAGGTCAACCCACTGAATTAAATTTTAAACCAATCACAAGGAGCACAGGTGTTTAAAAGGTAAAGGAAGGATAGACACTTTAGCTAAGATTACGGCCACAAGGGCCGAAACATGTCAGCAAGTCGTCATTCAAGTGAGTTTGTCTAGGCACTTTTATGTCACAAAAGTTTTCCTGCTTTGTTTGAAGATTGCACACTCCTAAAATAAAGCAGTTTTACAAGCAATTGGATACCTGGTGCTGCTTTTATTATTTATGCTTTACATCTATCTGGAGATCGAGCAGGCACAGAGAATCCAGTTGACAGATTGCCACAATCACAAGATCCTTACCATTCACCCACATTGCAGCAACAGCTGTGGGGAGATCCGACTCAAAGCGGAGGGCTAACCGGAAGTGGAGTCCCTGGTGACGTCAGACGCTACACAGCCGCCACTGGAGAGAGCCCAGGAGGGGAGCGGACACTCGAGGGAGGCCAAGAAAGCAGTCAGAGGGGATACCCACAACGCTTAACTGGTGGCCGCAAACAAGAGTGCTCCCTGTGGACGGGCTCATACAGCATTACAGGCAGAGGAGAACCGGATAGCCCTCAGGAGTCGGTGAGTAAGGCGGGGTAAATCCCCATATGCAATATATTATTTCAGCACAGAAGTACACTTTGATACGAATCTTTACACTGGTGCTCACATACAAGTGACTATAACATATACTCATAGTAACACATAAATATATATGTATATACACATAGTAACACATAAATATATGTATATATACATACTAACACAAAAATATATATGTATATATACATAGTAACTCATAAATATATATGTATATACACATAGTAACACATAAATATATATGTATATACACATAGTAACACATAAATATATATGTATATACACATAATAACACATACATATATATGTATATACACATACTAACACATAAATATATATTTTTATACACATACTAACACATAAATATATATGTATATACACAGAGTAACACATAAATATATATGTATATACACATACTAACACATAAATATATATGTACTGTATATATATACATACTAACACATAAATATATATGTATATACACATAGTAACACATACATATATATGTATATACACATAATAACACATAAATACATATGTATATACACATAATAACACATAAATATATATGTATATACACATAATAACACATAAATATATATATATATATATACACATAGTAACACATAAATAAATATATATGTATATACACATAGTAACACATAAATATATATGTATATACACATAATAACACATAAATATATCTGTATATACACATAGTAACACATAAATATATATGTATATACACATAATAACACATAAATATATATGTATATACACATAGTAACACATAAATATATATGTATATACACATAGTAACACATAAATATATATGTATATACACATAATAACACATAAATATATATATATATATATACACACAGTAACACATAAATATATATGTATATACACATACTAACACATAAATATATATGTATATACACATACTAACACATAAATATATATGTATATACACATAGTAACACATAAATATATATATGTATATACACATAGTAACACATAAATATATATGTATATACACATAGTAACTTATAAATATATATGTATATACACATAGTAACACATAAATATATATGTATATACACATAGTAACTTATAAATATATATGTATATACACATAGTAACACATAAATATATATGTATATACACATACTAACACATAAATATATATGTATATACACATAGTAACACATAAATATATATGTATATACACATAGTATCACATAAATATATATGTATATACACATAACACATAAATATATATGTATATACACATAGTAACACATAAATATATCTGTATATACACATAGTAACACATAAATATATATGTATATACACATAGTAACTTATAAATATATATGTATATACACATAGTAACACATAAATATATATGTATATACACATAATAACACATAAATATATATGTATATACACATAGTAACACATAAATATATATGTATATACACATACTAACACATAAATATATATGTATATAAACATAGTAACATATAAATATATATGTATATACACATAGTAACACATAAATATATATGTATATACACATAATAACACATAAATATATATGTATATACACATAGTAACACATAAATATATATGTATATACACATAGTAACACATAAATATATATGTATATACACATAGTAACACATAAATATATATGTATATACACATATTAACACATAAATATATATGTATATACACATAGTAACACATAAATATATATGTATATGCACATAGTAACTTATAAATATATATGTATATACACATAGTAACTTATAAATATATATGTATATACACATAGTAACACATAAATATATATGTATATACACATAATAACACATAAATATATATGTATATACACAAAGTAACACATAAATATATATGTATATACACATACTAACACATAAATATATATGTATATAAACATAGTAACATATAAATATATATGTATATACACATAGTAACACATAAATATATATGTATATACACATATTAACACATAAATATATATGTATATACACATAGTAACACATAAATATATATGTATATACACATAGTAACACATAAATATATATGTATATACACATAGTAACACATAAATATGTATGTATATATGTTACCGCTAAAGTGCGGAATCAGTTAATGTGCACATTACCTAGGTAATCTGCAGATTAAATGACTTGCTCAGTTAAAGTGCGGAATCCGCACGTTACCTAGGTAATGTGCACATTAACGGCTTCAGTGTCGTTAAACTGCATATTTTTTTGAGAGGGGTGGAGCTTTGATACACCTGCATAGCCCGCGGAATCTTGCTGTTTTTCTGTGGAGCTTTGATACTGGGGCTTTATTCCGCTAGCAACCTGGGGTGAAATCATTCTCACCCGAGCTGGAAAATCTTCTTGGCCGTTATTAGCCTGCGGCTATACCACATTCTGCCTGACACTCTATGCTCAGAAGTGAGATAGCAGGATCTAGTGGACAATAATACTGAGCTTAAGGCAGCTGAGCGCAGGAGACCTTGGCTGCTACGATACACACTGACAAGAGAAAAAGAAAAAAAAAAGCTGGAAAGGATACCGCAAGTGACGTGCTCACAGAGTACAATAATCCTGAAGTGGTACTGCTGACACATTTTATCTGGGTATAAAGTGTGGTAAGTAAAGGCACTGTTATTTTGATCATACACACTTAAAGAGGGGATCTTAGTACCACTAATCAATATAAGGAAATGTGCTTGGCAGCGTTCATATAAATGTATGGGACATTTCCTCTGGACTAACTTGAAGCTACATGGGGAATTGTTCTGGCAGATAATAGAGGCTATGTTATAAGCCTTCTTCTAAAAAAACAACAACAAAAAACTAGCAATTACCAGAATTCCCTAGAGAAATATCTGCAGCCCATCAAGCCTTGACTCAGAGAAAAGTATAAGCTGTTTAAAAAGAGCCACATTTAACTGCTAATTTTCTAAATATAGTTAGATAAGATAAGCAAATTAGTAGTAACAAACCATATTATCTGTGTATGATAGTTCTTTGTTTCTTCATTTGCTGATTAGATGTGTACAGGTGGATGGTAAAACATTATTAGGATTGAAACAACTGTGTTCACTACAGCAAGGTTAATATTGATACATTGTGGTTGCACTTGCTTTATATATTGTGCTATTTTTTTTTTTGGAGGTGGAAGGATAAGGAATACTGAATTTTAGGCGAAGTTTCAGGGGTTAATGGTTGTAAGCATAGGTAAATTTATTTTCTTGTCATATAGACAGTAATTTTGTCTGCATATAATGTGATCACTAAGCACTGGAGTGCACGGAAACACTATTTAGTCATTTTTATTTAATCTTCACTTTATTGGTTAAACACAAAGTGCATTTCCTTTCCCAACTTTTAGTGCACGCCTGAATTTACTCCTAGTATGCAAGCAAGCACCGAATTGGTGAGGAAAATCAAGAAAAGATTCTTTGCAAAGCTCTTTAGCGAATATTCAAAATATAATAGTGTTTTAATGACAAAAAGAAAGTATGATTCCATAATTGAAGATGTAAAGCGAATAAAAGTTTACAAGAATAAAGAATCATCTCGAGATTATCGAATAATTGAAAGGTATGATGTGTTGACTGTACAAGGCTGTAAAAAACTCATTGAGCCATTGTCAGATGCGCAAGAAAGTGTAAAAATGTTTGTCCATGCCGAAGAATTGTTTGACATATTGTATTCTACTCATTTTTCAATTGGACACGGTGGAAGAGACAGAATGATCAAACAATTAAATACACTGTATAAAAACATAACCCAAGCCCAAATAAAAATATTTTTGGATTTATGCGAACTTTGTCAACAAAAACAAAAAAGTGTGAAAAAAGGGATTGTTGTAAAGCCGATTATTTCATCGCATTTCAATAGCAGATGCCAGGTGGATCTCATCGCTTACCAATCTCAACCAGATGGAAAGTTTAAGTTTCTTCTCGTATACCTAGACCACTTAACAAAATTTGTTGTATTGAAGCCGCTCACATCAAAACGGGCAGATGAAGTAGCCTATAACTTGCTTGATATTTTTCTCCTTTTTGATGCTCCAAGTATTCTGCATTCTGATAACGGACGCAAATTTTGTAATAAAATCTTAGACAGTGTAACACAGTTGTGGCCAGAAATTAAAATGGTTAATGGCAAACCTAGACACAGCCAAAGTCAAGGAAGTGTAGAACGAGTGAATCAAGACATTGAAAACATGCTCACTACTTGGATGGCTGATAACCAAACTAACAAGTGGAGTGAGGGCGTACAATTTGTACAATTCATGAAGAATCGTGCCTATCATTCTGCAATTAAAAGAAGTCCATACGAAGCCATGTTCGGTTGACCCGCAAAAGTGGGATTGTCTTCTTCTATTATACCACAAAGTGTATTACATTCGATAAATACTGAAGAAGACCTTGAAAAATTAGAAGATTCACAAGAGACTGTGATTATGGGATCACAGTTAAATCTTACTCAAGAGGACATTCCGTTACCCTCAACTTCTGCAGAATCCCCATCACAGTTTCGTACAGAGCCTGTAAAGAGGACTATAGAAGACATGGGCCTCTAGTTATCAACGCGTCTACTTTACCTGCCTTCGCCGGCCCAATACGCCCGCCTAAGCTCGCCTACCATCGCCGCCGCGGACCTGAATACGTTCGCCAAAGTTATCAAAAAAGCTGTCAAAAAGCCGCGCACCAAGTACGGGGCGATGAGCAGCGGACTGTGATAGTTATCACTCATCTGATCTCGCTGCTCTTCGGCTTTTTGACAGCTTTATTGACAAGCTGTCACTAAGCACCCACACTAACTACACTGTTCTACCCCCTATACCGGCGCCCCCGGAGCCCCCCGCAACTAAATAAAGTTAGTAACCCCTAAACCGCCGCTCCTAGACCCCGCCGCAACTATAATAAATGTATTAACCCCTAAACCGCCTCTCCTAGAGCCCACCACCACCTACATTATACCTAGTAACCCCTATCCTGCCCCCCCTATACCGCCGCCACCTATAATTAAGTTATTAACCCCTATCCTGCCGATCCCGGACCCCGCCGCAACTAAATAAATTGTTTAACCCCTAAACCGCCACTCCCGGACCCCGCCGCAACCTATCTTAAACTTATTAACCCCTAATCTGCCCCCCTACACCGTCGCCACCTATAATAAATGTATTAACCCCTATCCTGCCCCCCTACACCGCTGCCACTATAATAAAATTATTAACCCTTAAACCTAAGTCTAACGCTAACCCTAACACCCCCCTAACTTAAATATTAATGAAATAAATCTAAATAATATTTCTCTTATTAACTAAATTAATCCTATTTAAAACTAAATACTTACCTTTAAAATAAACCCTAATATAGCTACAATATAAATAATAATTATATTGTAGCTATCTTAGGATTTATTTTTATTTTACAGGCAACTTTCAATTTATTTTAACTAGGTACAATAGCTATTAAATAGTTATTAACTATTTAATAGCTACCTAGTTAAAATAAAGAGAAATTTACCTGTAAAATAAAAACTAACCTAAGTTTCAATTACACCTAACACTACACTATCATTAAAGGGTCAGTAAACCTTAAAAATAATGTTATATAATTCTGCACATAGTGCAGAATTATATAACATTACATTAGCCAAACTTTGTAAATCATAATATTCCCTTTTTATTTTGTAAAAATACCGCTGTTTTACAGACCCGCTCTCTGTACTCTGCTGAGCGGGTCTGTTGTTTTTACTGAGCGCATCGGGCCAGCTGTATAGTCACAGCCCGGCCCGACCGCGCCATTAGACACAGTGCAGCTCGCTCCTGCTCTGTCTGACAGCGGGAGCGAGCTGCACTGTGTCTAATGGCGCGGTCGGGCCGGGCTGTGACTATACAGCTGGCCCGATGCGCTCAGTAAAACAACAGACCCGCTCAGCAGAGTACAGAGAGCGGGTCTGTAAAACAGCGGTATTTTTACTAAATAAAAAGGGAATATTATGATTTACAAAGTTTGGCTAATATAATGTTATATAATTCTGCACTATGTGCAGAATTATATAACATTATTTTTAAGGTTTACTGACCTTTTAACTAAATTATTCCTATTTAAAACTAAATACTTACCTGTAAAATAAACCCTAAGATAGCTACAATGTAATTCATAATTACATTGTAGCTATTTTAGGATTTATATTTATTTTACAGGTAACTTTGTATTTATTTTAGCTAGTTAGAATAGTTATTAAATAGTTATTAACTATTTAATAACTACCTAGCTAAAAGAAATACAAAATTACCTGTAAAATAAATCCTAACCTAAGTTTCAATTAAACCTAACACTACACTATCATTAAATTAATTAAATAAATTAGCTACAAATAACTACAATTAAATTCAATTAAATAAACTAACTAAAGTACAAAAAATAAAAAAAGCTAAGTTACAAAAAAATAAACATTTTTTTACAAACATTTCAAAAATATTACAACAATTTTAAGATACTTACACCTAATCTAAGCCCCCTAATAAAAAAAACAAAGCCCCCCAAAATAAAAAAATGCCCTACCCTATTCTACATTAAAAAGTTACCAGCTCTTATTACCTTACCAGCCCTTAAAAGGGCCTTTTGCGGGGCATGCCCCAAAGTAAACAGCTCTTTTGCCTGTAAAATAAAAATACAACCCCCCCAACATTAAAACCCACCACCCACATACCCCTAATCTAACCCAAATCCCCCTTAAATAAACACTACCCCCCTGAAGATCATCCTACCTTGAGCCGTCTTCAGCCAGCCGACCACCGATGGAACCGAAGAGGAGATCCGGAGCGGCAGAAGTCATCATCCAAGGGGCGCTGAAGAAGTCTTCCATCCGATTGAAGTCTTCATCCAAGCGGCATCTTCAATCTTCATCCATCCGGAGCGGAGTGGAGCCATCTTCAGACGAGCCGACGCAGAGCCATCCTCTTCTTCCCGACGACTAACGACGAATGAAGGTTGCTTTAAGGGACATCATCCAAGATGGCGTCCCTTCAATTCCGATTGGCTGATAGGATTCTATCAGCCAATCAGAATTAAGGTAGGAAAAATCTGATTGGCTGATTGAATCATGTTCCGATCAGCCAAGATAAGATGTGTTGCCGCGGGTCCGGGAGCGGCGGTTTAGGGGTTAAACTATTTATTTAGTTGCGGGGAGGTCCGGGATCCGCAGGATAGGGGTTAATAAATTTATTATAGGTGGCGGTGGTATAGGGGGGGCAGGATAGGGGTTACTAGGTATAATGTAGGTGGCGGCGAGGTCCGGGAGCGGCGGTTTAGGGGTTAATACATATATTATAGTTGCGACAGGGACCGGGAGAGGCGGTTTAGGGGTAAACATATTTATTATAGTAAATAAAAAGAGAGAAGCGCTCAACCTGGGAACGAACAATAGCATAATAGCTTGTTCTATGGCTAGTTACCACCCTAGAAGCAGCCTCTTTTTGCTCAATATGTGCCTTTCACAGAGAAGAACTTTCCTGTAGCATATCAGTCTGATCCTGACTTCACAGTACAGTCCAGCCCCGAAATACCAGGCAATCCCTCTCTGAACAAGAGAAACAGCAAAACCCCAGACGTACGTTTCGGCCTATTGTGGGCCTCGTCAGTGAGGTGCAGCCATATCCCTCTAGGCACACTGAGCAACGGGTCCACGTCTGGATTCCCGCATCACACTTAGGGAGACTTCCCTAAGTGTCATAATTTGCATAAATAAAAAGAGAGAAGCGCTCAACCTGGGAACGAACAATAGCATAATAGCTTGTTCTATGGCTAGTTACCACCCTAGAAGCAGCCTCTTTTTGCTCAATATGTGCCTTTCACAGAGAAGAACTTTCCTGTAGCATATCAGTCTGATCCTGACTTCACAGTACAGTCCAGCCCCGAAATACCAGGCAATCCCTCTCTGAACAAGAGAAACAGCAAAACCCCAGACGTACGTTTCGGCCTATTGTGGGCCTCGTCAGTGAGGTGCAGCCATATCCCTCTAGGCACACTGAGCAACGGGTCCACGTCTGGATTCCCGCATCACACTTAGGGAGACTTCCCTAAGTGTCATAATTTGCATAAATAAAAAGAGAGAAGCGCTCAACCTGGGAACGAACAATAGCATAATAGCTTGTTCTATGGCTAGTTACCACCCTAGAAGCAGCCTCTTTTTGCTCAATATGTGCCTTTCACAGAGAAGAACTTTCCTGTAGCATATCAGTCTGATCCTGACTTCACAGTACAGTCCAGCCCCAAAATACCAGGCAATCCCTCTCTGAACAAGAGAAACAGCAAAACCCCAGACGTACGTTTCGGCCTATTGTGGGCCTCGTCAGTGAGGTGCAGCCATATCCCTCTAGGCACACTGAGCAACGGGTCCACGTCTGGATTCCCGCATCACACTTAGGGAGACTTCCCTAAGTGTCATAATTTGCATAAATAAAAAGAGAGAAGCGCTCAACCTGGGAACGAACAATAGCATAATAGCTTGTTCTATGGCTAGTTACCACCCTAGAAGCAGCCTCTTTTTGCTCAATATGTGCCTTTCACAGAGAAGAACTTTCCTGTAGCATATCAGTCTGATCCTGACTTCACAGTACAGTCCAGCCCCGAAATACCAGGCAATCCCTCTCTGAACAAGAGAAACAGCAAAACCCCAGACGTACGTTTCGGCCTATTGTGGGCCTCGTCAGTGAGGTGCAGCCATATCCCTCTAGGCACACTGAGCAACGGGTCCACGTCTGGATTCCCGCATCACACTTAGGGAGACTTCCCTAAGTGTCATAATTTGCATAAATAAAAAGAGAGAAGCGCTCAACCTGGGAACGAACAATAGCATAATAGCTTGTTCTATGGCTAGTTACCACCCTAGAAGCAGCCTCTTTTTGCTCAATATGTGCCTTTCACAGAGAAGAACTTTCCTGTAGCATATCAGTCTGATCCTGACTTCACAGTACAGTCCAGCCCCGAAATACCAGGCAATCCCTCTCTGAACAAGAGAAACAGCAAAACCCCAGACGTACGTTTCGGCCTATTGTGGGCCTCGTCAGTGAGGTGCAGCCATATCCCTCTAGGCACACTGAGCAACGGGTCCACGTCTGGATTCCCGAATCACACTTAGGGAGACTTCCCTAAGTGTCATAATTTGCATAAATAAAAAGAGAGAAGCGCTCAACCTGGGAACGAACAATAGCATAATAGCTTGTTCTATGGCTAGTTACCACCCTAGAAGCAGCCTCTTTTTGCTCAATATGTGCCTTTCACAGAGAAGAACTTTCCTGTAGCATATCAGTCTGATCCTGACTTCACAGTACAGTCCAGCCCCGAAATACCAGGCAATCCCTCTCTGAACAAGAGAAACAGCAAAACCCCAGACGTACGTTTCGGCCTATTGTGGGCCTCGTCAGTGAGGTGCAGCCATATCCCTCTAGGCACACTGAGCAACGGGTCCACGTCTGGATTCCCGCATCACACTTAGGGAGACTTCCCTAAGTGTCATAATTTGCATAAATAAAAAGAGAGAAGCGCTCAACCTGGGAACGAACAATAGCATAATAGCTTGTTCTATGGCTAGTTACCACCCTAGAAGCAGCCTCTTTTTGCTCAATATGTGCCTTTCACAGAGAAGAACTTTCCTGTAGCATATCAGTCTGATCCTGACTTCACAGTACAGTCCAGCCCCGAAATACCAGGCAATCCCTCTCTGAACAAGAGAAACAGCAAAACCCCAGACGTACGTTTCGGCCTATTGTGGGCCTCGTCAGTGAGGTGCAGCCATATCCCTCTAGGCACACTGAGCAACGGGTCCACGTCTGGATTCCCGCATCACACTTAGGGAGACTTCCCTAAGTGTCATAATTTGCATAAATAAAAAGAGAGAAGCGCTCAACCTGGGAACGAACAATAGCATAATAGCTTGTTCTATGGCTAGTTACCACCCTAGAAGCAGCCTCTTTTTGCTCAATATGTGCCTTTCACAGAGAAGAACTTTCCTGTAGCATATCAGTCTGATCCTGACTTCACAGTACAGTCCAGCCCCGAAATACCAGGCAATCCCTCTCTGAACAAGAGAAACAGCAAAACCCCAGACGTACGTTTCGGCCTATTGTGGGCCTCGTCAGTGAGGTGCAGCCATATCCCTCTAGGCACACTGAGCAACGGGTCCACGTCTGGATTCCCGCATCACACTTAGGGAGACTTCCCTAAGTGTCATAATTTGCATAAATAAAAAGAGAGAAGCGCTCAACCTGGGAACGAACAATAGCATAATAGCTTGTTCTATGGCTAGTTACCACCCTAGAAGCAGCCTCTTTTTGCTCAATATGTGCCTTTCACAGAGAAGAACTTTCCTGTAGCATATCAGTCTGATCCTGATCCCGTTGCTCAGTGTGCCTAGAGGGATATGGCTGCACCTCACTGACGAGGCCCACAATAGGCCGAAACGTACGTCTGGGGTTTTGCTGTTTCTCTCGTTCAGAGAAGGATTGCCTGGTATTTCGGGGCTGGACTGTACTGTGAAGTCAGGATCAGACTGATATGCTTCAGGAAAGTTTTTCTCTGTGAAAGGCACATGTTGAGCAAAAAGAGGCTGCTTCTTGGGTGGTAACTAGCCATAGAACAAGCTATTATGCTATTGGTCGTTTCCAGGTTGAGCGCTTCTCTCTTTTTATTTATGCAAATTATGACATATTGGGAAGTCTCCCTAAGTGTGATGCGGGAATCCAGACGTGGACCCGTTGCTCAGTGTGCCTAGAGGGATATGGCTGCACCTCACTGACGAGGCCCACAATAGGCCGAAACGTACGTCTGGGGTTTTGCTGTTTCTCTCGTTCAGAGAAGGATTGCCTGGTATTTCGGGGCTGGACTGTACTGTGAAGTCAGGATCAGACTGATATGCTTCAGGAAAGTTTTTCTCTGTGAAAGGCACATGTTGAGCAAAAAGAGGCTGCTTCTTGGGTGGTAACTAGCCATAGAACAAGCTATTATGCTATTGTTCGTTTCCAGGTTGAGCGCTTCTCTCTTTTTATTTATGCAAATTATGACATTTTGGGAAGTCTCCCTAAGTGTGATGCGGGAATCCAGACGTGGACCCGTTGCTCAGTGTGCCTAGAGGGATATGGCTGCACCTCACTGACGAGGCCCACAATAGGCCGAAACGTACGTCTGGGGTTTTGCTGTTTCTCTCGTTCAGAGAAGGATTGCCTGGTATTTCGGGGCTGGACTGTACTGTGAAGTCAGGATCAGACTGATATGCTTCAGGAAAGTTTTTCTCTGTGAAAGGCACATGTTGAGCAAAAAGAGGCTGCTTCTTGGGTGGTAACTAGCCATAGAACAAGCTATTATGCTATTGTTCGTTTCCAGGTTGAGCGCTTCTCTCTTTTTATTTATATTTATTATAGTGGCGGTGGGCTCCGGGAGCGACGGTTTAGGGGTTAAACAGTTTATTAGCGTGGCGGTGGGCTCCCGGAGCGGCGGTTTAGGGGGTAATACATTTATTTTGTTGCGGCGGTGTAGGGGGGACAGATTAGGGGTGTTTAGACTCGGGGTACATGTTAGGGTGTTAGGTGTAGACAGCTCCCATAGGAATCAATGGGATGTCAGGCAGCAGCGAACATGAACTTTTGAAAACCAGGTACGCTGGGCCGGAAAAGTGCCGAGCGTACCTGCTAGTTTTTTGATAACTCCCAAAAGTAGTCAGATAGTGCCGAACTTGTGTGCGGAACATCTGGAGTGATGTAAGAATCGATCTGTGTCGGACTGAGTCCGGCGGATCGAAGCTTACGTCACTAAATTCTACTTTTGCCAGTGTCTAGGGCTTGATAACTAAGGCGAATCAGCCTCACCTCAAATACGCTGCGGAATTCCAGCGTATTTGAGGTTGACGGCTTGATAACTAGAGGACATGGTCTGTATTGTTTGCTCAAAAGCAGCATCAGGTGCTCACAAGTGTAAATTGTGTGATATGTTTGTTCACGTAATTTGTGGTGAAATAGATCCTAAAGAGGAAGGGTATGGTAAGAACGTATTGTGCAACATCTGTAAAAAGAATATGGATCAGAAAATACAGCGTGATGAATCCAAGAAAGGTTTAGAAAAGTAAGCAAAGAAAATGTTAGCAGTTTCTAATGCAAAGCACACAAATGTCGATGAAGGTATCACTGTGAGAATTAAAGTACCCGAAGTAGACAGAGAAAAAACTGATGCCCGGTCGATTTTATCTGTGGTTCTTAGTAAAACAGAGGTGGGCTTTTATAAACTTGGTACTAAAACGGGTATTTTAAATCAATTGTATGCAAAATTTGAATTCAGTGTTTGCAAAGAGAGATTTTTAACGAAAGAAGATGTCCCTGCTGTAGAAATATCTTTACGTCAAACAGCAATAAAACAATCCCTTGGTACTGGTCAGGGTTTCACAAAATGTGACTGCAAATCTAAATGTACCACAAATAGGTGTGCTTGTTGCAAAAAACTATTGCTTTGTAATAGACATGTGCACGGCTAAAAAATTCGGTTCGTTTTCGGTTCGGATCGATTCAGACTTTTCGAATTTCGGTTCGGATCGAATCGGATTTGGCAAAATTTGAATAAATTCGTTTCGGATTTATTCGGATTCGGCTGAATTCGGTTCTATTCGGTTCCGAAATTCGGTATGTTTTAGTATACTAACACCCATTTAGTACACTAAGTCACTAACACCCATAAACTACCTATGAACCACTAAACCGAGGCCCCCCCCACATCGCAAACCCTATAATAACATTATTTAACTCCTAATCTGCCGATCGGATATCGCCGCAACCTACATTATAACTATTAACCCCTAATCTGCTGTCCCTAACATAGCCGACCCCTACATTATAGTTATTAACCCCTAATCTGCCCCCCCCCAACGTCGCCGCAATCTAACTACAAGTATTAACCCCTAATCTGCCGACCCGATATCGCCGCCGCCTACATTATAGCTATTAACCCCTAATCTGCTGTCCCTAACACCGCCGACCCCTACATTATAGTTATTAACCCCTAATCTGCCCCCCCCAACGTCGCCGCAATCTAACTACAAGTATTAACCCCTAATCTGCCGACCCGATATCGCCGCCGCCTACATTATAGCTATTAACCCCTAATCTGCTGTCCCTAACACCGCCGACCCCTACATTATAGTTATTAACCCCTAATCTGCCCCCCCCCAACGTCGCCGCAATCTAACTACAAGTATTAACCCCTAATCTGCCGACCCGATATCGCCGCCGCCTACATTATAGCTATTAACCCCTAATCTGCTGTCCCTAACACCGCCGACCCCTACATTATAGTTATTAACCCCTAATCTGCCCCCCCCAACGTCGCCGCAACCTAACTACAAGTATTAACCCCTAATCTGCCGACCGCAAATTGCCGCCACTATAATAAATGTATTAACCCCTAAACCGCCGCACTCCCGCCTCGCAAACACTATAATACATTTTATTAACCCCTAATCTGCCCTCCCTAACATCGCTGCCACCTACCTACAATTATTAACCCCTAATCTCCCGCCCCCAACGTCGCCGCTATAATAAGGTTATTAACCCCTAAACTTAAGTCTAACCCTAACACTAACACCCCCCTAACTTAAATATAATTTAAATAAAACGAAATAAATTTACTATAGTTAAATAAATGAATCCTATTTAAAACTAAATACTTACCTGTAAAATAAACCCTAATATAGCTGCAATATAACTAATAGTTACATTGTAGCTATTTTAGCATTTATATTTATTTTACAGGCCACTTTGTATTTATTTTAACTAGGTACAATAGTTATTAAATAGTTAATAACTATTTAATAACTACCTAGCTAAAATAAATACAAATTTACCTGTAAAATAAATCCTAACCTAAGCTACAATTACACCTAACACTACACTATCATTACATTAATTAAATAAATGAATCCTATTTAAAACTAAATACTTACCTGTAAAATAAACCCTAATATAGCTGCAATATAACTAATAGTTACATTGTAGCTATTTTAGCATTTATATTTATTTTACAGGCAACTTTGTATTTATTTTAACTAGGTACAATAGCTATTAAATAGTTATTGACTAATTAATAGCTACCTAGTTAAAATAATTACAAAATTACCTGTAAAATAAATCCTAACCTAAGTTACAATTAAACCTAACACTACACTATCATTAAATAAATTAAATAAATTAACTACAAATAACTACAATTAAATACAATGAAATAAACTAAACTAAAGTACAAAAAAACAAACACTAAATTACAAAAAATAAAAAAATATTACAAGAATTTTAAACTAATTACACCTAATCTAAGCCCCCTAATAAAATAACAAAGCCCCCCAAAATAAAAAAAATGCCCTACCCTATACTAAATTACAAAAGTTAACAGCTCTATTACCTTACCAGCCCTTAAAAGGGCCTTTTGCGGGGCATGCCCCAAAGAAAACAGATCTTTTGTCTGTAAAAAAAAACACAATACCCCCCCCCACATTACAACCCACCACCCACATACCCCTACTCTAACCCAAACCCCCCTTAAATAAACCTAACACTACCCCCTTGAAGATCTCCTTACCTTGAGTTGTGTTCACCCAGCCGGGCCGAAGTCTTCATCCGATGGGGCAGAAGAGGACATCCAGACCGGCAGAAGTCTTCATCCAAGCGGGTCAAGAAGAGGTCTTCCATCCATCAGAAGTCTTGATCCAGGCGGCATCTTCTCTGTTCATCCATCCGGAGCGGAGCGGCAGCATCCTGAAGAGACATCCGACGCGGAGCATCCTCTTCTTTCTTGATCCGACGACTAAATGACTGTACCTTTAAGTGACGTCATCCAAGATGGCGTCCCTTGAATTCCGATTGGCTGATAGGATTCTATCAGCCAATCGGAATTAAGGTAGGAAAAATCTGATTGGCTGATTCAATCAGCCAATCAGATTCAAGTTCAATCCGATTGGCTGATCCAATCAGCCAATCAGATTGACCTCGCATTCTATTGGCTGATCGGAACAGCCAATAGAATGTGAGGTCAATCTGATTGGCTGATTGGATCAGCCAATCGGATTGAACTTGAATCTGATTGGCTGATTCCATCAGCCAATCAGAATATTCCTACCTTAATTCCGATTGGCTGATAGAATCCTATCAGCCAATCGGAATTCAAGGGACGCCATCTTGGATGACGTCACTTAAAGGTACAGTCATTTAGTCGTCGGATCAAGAAAGAAGAGGATGCTCCGCGTCGGATGTCTCTTCAGGATGCTGCCGCTCCGCTCCGGATGGATGAACAGAGAAGATGCCGCCTGGATCAAGACTTCTGATGGATGGAAGACCTCTTCTTGCCCCGCTTGGATGAAGACTTCTGCCGGTCTGGATGTCCTCTTCTGCCCCATCGGATGAAGACTTCGGCCCGCTGGGTGAAGACACGGTAGGGAGATCTTCAGGGGGGTAGTGTTAGGTTTATTTAAGGGGGTTTGGGTTAGAGTAGGGGTATGTGGGTGGTGGGTTGTAATGTGGGGGGGGGGTATTGTGTTTTTTTTTACAGGCAAAAGAGCTGTTTTCTTTGGGGCATGCCCCCGCAAAAGGCCCTTTTAAGGGCTGGTAAGGTAATAGAGCTGTTAACTTTTGTAATTTAGTATAGGGTAGGGCATTTTTTTATTTTGGGGGGCTTTGTTATTTTATTAGGGGGCTTAGATTAGGTGTAATTAGTTTAAAATTCTTGTAATTTTTTTTATTTTTTTTAATTTAGTGTTTGTTTTTTTGTACTTTAGTTTAGTTTATTTCATTGTATTTAATTGTAGGTACTTGTAGTTAATTTATTTAATTTATTTCATGATAGTGTAGTGTTAGGTTTAATTGTAACTTAGGTTAGGATTTATTTTACAGGTAATTTTGTAATTATTTTAACTAGGTAGCTATTAAACAGTAAATATCTATTTAATAGCTATTGTACCTAGTTAAAATAAATACAAAGTTGCCTGTAAAATAAATATAAATGCTAAAATAGCTACAATGTAACTATTAGTTATATTGTAGCTATATTAGGGTTTATTTTACAGGTAAGTATTTAGTTTTAAATAGGATTCATTTATTTAATTAATTTAATGATAGTGTAGTGTTAGGTGTAATTGTAACTTAGGTTAGGATTTATTTTACAGGTAAATTTGTATTCATTTTAGCTAGGTAGTTATTAAATAGTTATTAACTATTTAATAACTATTGTACCTAGTTAAAATAAATACAAAGTTGCCTGTAAAATAAATATAAATCCTAAAATAGCTACAATGTAACTATTAGTTATATTGTAGCTATATTAATAGCTAGTAGGGGGCTTAGATTAGGTGTAATTAGTTTAAAATTATTGTAATATTTTATTATTTTTGGTAATTTAGTGTTTGTTTGTTTTTTGGTACTTTTCTGATGGATGGAAGACATCTTCTTGCCCCGCTTGGATGAAGACTTCTGCCGGTCTGGATGTCCTCTTCTGCCCCATCGGATGAAGACTTCGGCCCGGCTGGGTGAACACAACTCAAGGTAGGGAGATCTTCAGGGGGGTAGTGTTAGGTTTATTTAAGGGGGGTTTGGGTTAGAGTAGGGGTATGTGGGTGGTGGGTTGTAATGTGGGGGGGGGTATTGTGTTTTTTTTTACAGGCAAAAGAGCTGTTTTCTTTGGAGCATGCCCCGCAAAAGGCCCTTTTAAGGGCTGGTAAGGTAATAGAGCTGTTAACTTTTGTAATTTAGTATAGGGTAGGGCATTTTTTTATTTTGGGGGTCTTTGTTATTTTATTAGGGGGCTTAGATTAGGTGTAATTAGTTTAAAATTCTTGTAATATTTTTTTATTTTTTGTAATTTAGTGGGGGGGGTTTTGTACTTTAGTTTAGTTTATTTAATTGTATTTAATTGTAGGTACTTTTAGTTAATTTATTTAATGATAGTGTTGTGTTAGGTTTAATTGTAACTTAGGTTAGGATTTATTTTACAGGTAATTTTGTAATTATTTTAACTAGGTAGCTATTAAATAGTCAATATCTATTTAATAGCTATTGAACCTAGTTAAAATAAATACAAAGTTGCCTGTAAAATAAATATAAATGCTAAAATAGCTACAATGTAACTATTAGTTATATTGCAGCTATATTGGGGTTTATTTTACAGGTAAGTATTTAGTTTTAAATAGGATTCATTTATTTAATTAATTTAATGATAGTGTAGTGTTAGGTGTAATTGTAACTTAGGTTAGGATTTATTTTACAGGTAAATTTGTATTTATTTTAGCTAGGTAGTTATTAAATAGTTATTAACTATTTAATAACTATTGTACCTAGTTAAAATAAATACAAAGTTGCCTGTAAAATAAATATAAATCCTAAAATAGCTACAATGTAACTATTAGTTATATTGTAGCTATATTAATAGCTAGTAGGGGGCTTAGATTAGGTGTAATTAGTTTAAAATTATTGTAATATTTTATTATTTTTGGTAATTTAGTGTTTGTTTGTATTTTGGAACTTGTATGATGGATGGAAGACCTCTTCTTGCCCTGCTTGGATGAAGACTTCTGCCGGTCTGGATGTACTCTTCTGCCCCATCGGATGAAGACTTCGGCCCGGCTGGGTGAACACGACTCAAGGTAGGGAGATCTTCAGGGGGGTAGTGTTAGGTTTATTTAAGGGGGGTTTGGGTTAGAGTAGGGGTATGTGGGTGGTGGGTTGTAATGTGGGGGGGGTATTGTGTTTTTTTTTACAGGCAAAAGAGCTGTTTTCTTTGGGGCATGCCCCGCAAAAGGCCCTTTTAAGGGCTGGTAAGGTAATAGAGCTGTTAACTTTTGTAATTTAGTATAGGGTAGGGCATTTTTTTTATTTTTGGGGGCTTTGTTATTTTATTAGGGGGCTTAGATTAGGTGTAATTAGTTTAAAATTCTTGTAATATTTTTTTCTTTTTTGTAATTTAGTGTTTGTTTGTTTTTGTAATTTAGTGTTTGTTTTTTTGTACTTTAGTTTATTTAATTGTAGATAATTATAGGTACTTGTAGTTAATTTATTTATTGATAGTGTAGTGTTAGGTTTAATTGTAACTTAGGTTAGGATTTATTTTACAGGTAATTTTGTAATTATTTTAACTAGGTAGCTATTAATTAGTCAATAACTATTTAATAGCTATTGTACCTAGTTAAAATAAATACAAAGTTGCCTGTAAAATAAATATAAATGCTAAAATAGCTACAATGTAACTATTAGTTATATTGCAGCTATATTAGGGTTTATTTTACAGGTAAGTATTTAGTTTTAAATAGGATTCATTTATTTAATTAATTTAATGATAGTGTAGTGTTAGGTGTAATTGTAACTTAGGTTAGGATTTATTTTACAGGTAAATTTGTCTTTATTTTAGCTAGGTAGTTATTAAATAGTTATTAACTATTTAATAACTATTGTACCTAGTTAAAATAAATACAAAGTTGCCTGTAAAATAAAAATAAACCCTAAGCTAGATACAATGTAACTATTAGTTATATTGCAGCTATATTAGGGTTTATTTTACAGGTAAGTATTTAGTTTTAAATAGGATTCATTTATTTAACTATAGTAAATTTATTTCGTTTTATTTAAATTATATTTAAGTTAGGGGGGTGTTAGTGTTAGGGTTAGACTTAAGTTTAGGGGTTAATAACCTTATTATAGTAGCGGCGACGTTGTGGGCAGGAGATTAGGGGTTAATAATTGTAGGTAGGTGGCGGCGATGTTAGGGAGGGCAGATTAGGGGTTAATAAAATGTATTATAGTGTTTGCGAGGCGGGAGTGCGGCGGTTTAGGGGTTAATACATTTATTATAGTGGCGGCGATTTGCGGTCGGCAGATTAGGGGTTAATACTTGTAGTTAGATTGCGGCGACGTTGGGGGGGCAGATTAGGGGTTAATAACTATAATGTAGGGGTCGGCGGTGTTAGAGACAGCAGATTAGGGGTTAATAGCTATAATGTAGGCGGCGGCGATATCGGGTCGGCAGATTAGGGGTTAATACTTGTAGTTCGATTGCGGCGACGTGGGGGGGCAGATTAGGGGTTAATAACTATAATGTAGGGGTCGGCGGTGTTAGGGACAGCAGATTAGGGGTTAATAGCTATAATGTAGGCGGCGATATCGGGTCGGCAGATTAGGGGTTAATACTTGTAGTTAGATTGCGGCGACGTTGGGGGGGGCAGATTAGGGGTTAATAACTATAATGTAGGGGTCGGCGGTGTTAGGGACAGCAGATTAGGGGTTAATAGCTATAATGTAGGCGGCGGCGATATTCGGTCGGCAGATTAGGGGTTAATAAAATAATGCAGGTGTCAGCGATAGCGGGGGCAGCAGATTAGGGGTTAATAAGTGTCAGAATAGGGGTGTTTAGAGACTCGGGGTACATGTTAGGGTGTTAGGTGCAGACTTAGTGTTTCCCCATAGGAAACAATGGGGCTGCGGTGTTAGTTTTTTTTTTCAGCCGAAACTCCCATTGTTTCCTATGGGGAAATGCCGAATTTTACCGAGCTAATTCGGATTTATTCGGAGATACGGCAGCTATTTCGGATTCATTCGGTAGATTCGGAAGTATTTTAATTCGGAAATCCGAATCGATCCGAATCTCCGAATTTACCGAATTTACCGAATTTCCGAATAAATCCGAAACGAACCGCACATGTCTACTTTGTAATTCAACGTGTCACCAATTTTTAGATTGCACAAATAAGTAGGCATAATTTTATCATATGTTTTGCAAATTGATTAATTGATTGATGATTAATTCTTAGATATTGCTGTTGCTGTTGTTCCAGAAAATATCTTATTTTCACTTTAACGAGTGATTTGTTATAGTTCACTTGAACAAAATAAATAAATAACATTCTGTTAATTTAATTAATTGTTATAGTTGAGTTTAACAAAATAAATAAAGAACATGATGTTAAATAATAACATTCTGTTAATTTCATTAATTGTTATAGTTGAGTTTAACAAAATAAATAAAGAACATGATGTTAAATAATAGTTGAGTTTAACAAAATAAATAAAGAACAGAATGTTCCGATTTCGGCCGAGGGCAGATACGCTCCAGAGTGCTCTGTTCTAATCAGAGCCTTTGGCGCCGCAACTGCCTCTGAGAACCTTACCATGGGTCACAGCCCGCACGTCTTGAAATTCTCTGTCTGGGAAATTATCTATCTATCTATCGAATCTATCTATCAAGACGTGCGGGCTGGGACACATGGTAAGGTTCCCAGAGGCAGTTGCGGTGCCCGAGGCTCTTATTAGAGCAGAGCACTCTGGAGCGTATCTGCCCTTGGCCGAAATCGGAACATTCTGTTCTTTATTTATTACATTCTACGGCTTCTTTTTCAATAAACAGTTTACGTGAGAGAAACAAACTTTTCTAAAAAGCTAAATTGCTTTTTTTTTTTGCACTTTAACTAGTGCCTAGTAGGTAATGTGCAGATTACCTAGGTAATCTGCAGATTACCTAGGTAATGTGAGAAATTAAACAATTTTTCTGCACTTTAACTGATCACCCTAGTTAATCTGCAGATTAGCTAGGTAATGTGCATCATAAATGATTTCTGCACTTTAACTGTAACATATATATATATATATATATATATATATATATATATATATGTGTGTGTGTGTGTGTGTCTAATTCATAAATTCACCCTTCTGACACAGTGCTAAAGACAAAATCTCCTTCATGTCTGAGTATAAAAACTCAGCTTTTTCAGAACACTACAAACATGCAATTATGTACAGTTTGTAGTTTGAGCAATAAGTTATTGTAATAAAAAGGATGGTAATTATTTTTTCAAAATGTTCAGACTTTTTTTACCGATATGTTCGACAGCAATGAAACACAAAAAAATGCCTTGTAGTAACAAGTTGTTCTGCTTCCTTTTAAATGCTAGCAATTTACTGTTTGTATCTTGTATTAGGAATAGGATTTGGTTCAGTGCAGCCATACACATTCTCTCTCATATTCGGACAGACACGGTTTATACATACTTAGATATACCAACCTGCAAAAACATAATTTATGTAAGAACTTACCTGATAAATTCATTTCTTTCATATTGGCAAGAGTCCATGAGCTAGTGACATATGGGATATACAATCCTACCAGGAGGGGCAAAGTTTCCCAAACCTCAAAATGCCTATAAATACACCCCTCACCACACCCACAATTCAGTTTAATGAATAGCCAAGCAATGGGGTGATAAAGAAAGGAGTAGAAAGCATCAACAAAGGAAATTTGGAAATAATTGTGCTTTATACAAAAAATCATAACCACCATAAAAAGGGTGGGCCTCATGGACTCTTGCCAATATGAAAGAAATGAATTTATCAGGTAAGTTCTTACATAAATTATGTTTTCTTTCATGTAATTGGCAAGAGTCCATGAGCTAGTGACATATGGGATATCAATACCCAAGATGTGGAGTCTTCCACTCAAGAGTCACTAGAGAGGGAGGGAATAAAATAAAAACAGCCATATTCCGCTGAAAAAATAATCCACAACCCAAAAAATAAGTTTATTTTCACTTTTGAAAGAAAAAAACTTAAATCAAAAGCAGAAGAATCAAACTGAAACAGCTGCCTGAAGAACTTTTCTACCAAAAACTGCTTCCGAAGAAGCAAATACATCAAAATGGTAGAATTTAGTAAATGTATGCAAAGAGGACCAAGTTGCTGCTTTGCAAATCTGATCAACTGAAGCTTCATTCTTAAAAGCCCAAGAAGTGGAGACTGATCTAGTAGAATGAGCTGTAATTCTCTGAGGCGGGGTTTGACCCGACTCCAAATAAGCTTGATGAATCAAAAGTTTCAACCAAGAAGCCAAGGAAATAGCAGAAGCTTTCTGACCTTTCCTAGGACCAGAAAATAAAACAAATAGACTGGAAGTCTTCCTGAATTTTTTAGTAGCTTCCACATAATATTTCAAAGCTCTTACCACATCCAAAGAATGTAAGGATCTCTCCAAAGAATTCTTAGGATTAGGACATAAAGAAGGGACAACAATTTCTCTACTAATGTTGTTAGAATTCACAACCTTAGGTAAAAATTGAAAAGAAGTCCGCAAAACTGCCTTATCCTGATGAAAAATCAGAAAAGGAGACTCACAAGAAAGAGCAGATAGCTCAGAAACTCTTCTAGCAGAAGAGATAGCCAAAAGGAACAACAATTTCCAATAAAGTAGTTTAATGTTCAAAGAATGCATAGGTTCAAATGGAGGAGCCTGTAAAGCCCTCAGAACCAAATTAAGACTCCAAGGAGGAGAAATTGACTTAATGACAAAGTTGCGTCATAAACGTATTTTTTCACGCCAAAAAAGTTTGCGCCAAAAATGACGCAATAAAGTCTAACATTTGACGCACCCGCAGGCCTAACACCCGCAATTGCAAAAAGAAGTCAAATTGAAAAAAGACTAAACCCCAGGTAAGAAATAAATTTCTTAAAAGTGTTTACATTCCCAAATATGAAACTGACAGTCTGCAGAAGGAAATACATGAACCTGACTCATGGCAAATATAAGTAAAATACATATATTTAGAACTTTATATAATTGCATAAAGTGCCAAACCATAGCTGAGAGTGTCTTAAGTAATAAAAACACTTACCAAAAGACACCCATCCACATATAGCAGATAGCCAAACCAGTACTAAAACAGTTATTAGTAGAGGTAATGGTAAATTGAGAGTATATCGTCGATCTGAAAAGGGAGGTAGGAGATGAATCTCTACGACCGATAACAGAGAACCTATGAAATAGACCCCCATTAGGGAAATCATTGTATTCAAATAAGTGATACTCCCTTCACGTCCCTCTGACATTCGCTGTACTCTGAGAGGAATCGGGCTTCAACAATGCTGAGAAGCGCATATCAACGTAGAAATCTTAGCACAAACTTACTTCACCACCTCCATAGGAGGCAACGTTTGTAAAACTGAATTGTGGGTGTGGTGAGGGGTGTATTTATAGGCATTTTGAGGTTTGGGAAACTTTGCCCCTCCTGGTAGGATTGTATATCCCATATGTCACTAGCTCATGGACTCTTGCCAATTACATGAAAGAAAACTAATTTTAGGGAGGTGGCTTCACCCGCTACTGCGCCAACACCTGCCCCCCCTCCCAGTTATATATTGGACATCTTGAAACCATAAATAAGATAGAGACTTATCATTAAAGTAGCTTCCCACTAAAGTCACATTTTTAAAAAAGTAGCTTTATTGCACAACCACATACAACAAACCTATTTTCCAGTGATCGTACGCTTGTTGAATGGTTAAATATTTTAGAATACAAAGTTTAATTACATGCAGTAAATAAGGTAGTATTTGTGTTTTATTTTATTAGAATAAGTGGGGGCTTTCTGGTTATTGGTGCATGCTTTGAGGGTTCTATAACGTCCCAGCAACTAAAGGCATTACTTAAAGAAACACTTTTCCAGATTTCGGCCACATTGGATCATGGTACTTGGAGTTTCAGGGAGATTGCACTCCATTTGCTGGCATCAGGGAGTCGCTATTACAATCAGGGAGACTCCCTGAACTTCATGGAGAGTTGGGATGTCTGCATACTATCTCACACTTTCTCATATAATGTGTGCGCATACACATATATATCTACATAAACTATATCATTTTTTGTATGTGTATATATATATATATATATATATATTATTTTTTATATATTTTTTGTAAATAAACTTGGGTTTATTTTAGTTTCATCACCATGGATAGCGCTTGCTTATTGGAGGCTTACATTTACCCACCAATAAGCAAGTGTTACAGACACCATTCAGGAGGCCAGTAAGTAGATTAAATGTTACCTGTTAAAATAGGAAATAAGGAGAATGGGTGTGTACTTCACAGAATCATCAATGGTTATATTTATTAAACATATATTTGTTTGCAATTGTATTCAAACAATAAAGTTTTGCAATTGTATTCAAACAATAAAGTTCTGTAATTACATTCAAACAATAAAGTTTTGCAATCTTAATAACCAAGTAACATGTAATTTGTGCTTCTTTATCATAAATATTAAACATGCACATATTCATTTTTCCCTACAGTATTCCTCTATCACTTTTCATGTAAATCAATCTCACAAACTTTACATTCTTATCTATACAAGGGAATGTCATACATAACAAGACATGTAATAAATATTTTCTAATAGAAGACAATAATGTATCTGAAATGATCTGCATATAAAGTACATTTAACTGTAAATAGCTGTCTTTGTGTCAGACAGTGCTGTTACCAATACACATTTTATATTAACATTAACATTAATATAGCATTTAACACAAATGAATACTGCATTAATAAAATAATTTAGAAGCAACTGGAATGAATAATTCATTAATACAATAATTTAGAAGTAACTGGAATGAATAATACATTAATAAAATAATTTAGAAGTAACTGGAGAATAATACATTAATAAAATAATTTAGAAGTAACTGGAATGAATAATACATTAATAAAATAATTTAGAAGTAACTGGAATGAATAATACATTAATTAAATAATTTAGAAGTAACTGGAATGAATAATACATTAATAAAATAATTTAGAAGTACCTGGAATGAATAATACATTAATTAAATAATTTAGAAGTACCTGGAAAGAATAATACATTAATAAAATAATTTAGAAGTAACTGGAATGAATAATTCATTAATAAAATAATTTAGAAGTACCTGGAATGAATAATACATTAATAAAATAATTTAGAAGTAACTGGAATGAATAATACATTAATACAATAATTTAGAAGTAACTGGAATGAATAATACATTAATACAATAATTTAGAAGTAACTGGAATGAAAAATACATTAATACAATAATTTAGAAGTAACTGGAATGAATAATACATTAATAAAATAATTTAGAAGTAACTGGAATGAATACTGCATTAATAAAATAATTTAGAAGTAACTGGAATGAATAATACATTAATACAATAATTTAGAAGTAACTGGAATGAATACTGCATTAATAAAATAATTTAGAAGTAACTGGAATGAATAATACATTAATACAATAATTTAGAAGTAACTGGAATGAATAATACATTAATACAATAATTTAGAAGTAACTGGAATGAATAATACATTAATACAATAATTTAGAAGTAACTGGAATGAATAATACATTAATACAATAATTTAGAAGCAACTGGAATGAATAATACATTAATAAAATAATTTAGAAGTAACTGGAATGAATACTGCATTAATAAAATAATTTAGAAGTAACTGGAATGAATAATACATTAATACAATAATTTAGAAGTAACTGGAATGAATAATACATTAATACAATAATTTAGAAGTAACTGGAATGAATAATACATTAATACAATAATTTAGAAGTAACTGGAATGAATACTGCATTAATAAAATATTTTAGAAGTAACTGGAAAGAATAATACATTAATAACATAATTTAGAAGTAACTGGAGCCTTACAATCTTATTTTGATTACCTCAGACATATTTACAGATCAACTGATTCATTAAATACAGAAATGTTAACATATCTCTCTTATTGTTTCCTATCTGACAGTGTGCACATGTAATAAAGCTGTACATAAAATATCTCTTTTACACCTGAAGTGTTTTGTGTGGTATTTATTTAGGCATAAAACAGGAAATAAGGAGAATGGGTGTGCACTTCACAGAATCCTCAATGGTTATGAGGTAAAACAAAAATTCATTGCTCCACCCATGATCTCCCACAATCCTTCAGGATCATAAGTCCATATCAAAATAAGAGTCCTATGCTCTCACAACAGAGAGTTGCATTCTCATAGTAAATTATTACAAAATAGGAGTCCTATGCTCTCACAACAGAGAGTTGCATTCTCATAGTAAATTATTACAAAATAGGAGTCCTATGCTCTCACAACAGAGAGTTGGATTTTCATAGAAAATTATTACAAGCACCATATAAAACAAATAAAATTAAAAAAAACATCTTTCAATATGAAACATGGAAATTGCATAAAACAATATACAATTGTGCACATATATTTTATGTGTCACATTCTGACTAAATAAAATGGCTCCAGCTACTAAAACATATATACACTCAGTCACAGTTTTATTACCCTGAAACACATCCTATTAACTTAATATACTGTCACTGTTGGAATGTATGGTGTCACATTGTATGGGTTGTGAGGTGTATGATATGAGAGTGGTGGCATATAATATTGTGTAGCCCATACAGGTAAGTGAGGAAAGGTATATGCTGCTACACTGTGGAGCATGGTCTGTGGTTGTAGTGATGGCTGACCCAGTGTTTCATATGTAAAAATTTGCTTTGGCTTTCTCTCTCTTACAGATCGTCTTGGTTCAATATTGTTTTCTATTGCCAGACTTTCTACTTCATTAGGCTGGGCACCTTCACTTTCACTATCTACACCAGCCCGGGTGGAAATGTTGGATTCAGGATCAGTTAATTTTTAACCCAGGTTCTCAAACAAAAATGGGCCGGCTCCTATGCATTACATTCCTGCTTTTTAAATAAAGATAGCAAGAGAACGAAGAAAATTGATAATAGGAGTAACTTAGAAAGTTGCTTAAAATTGCATGCTCTATCAGTACAGGTGGCTGAGTGGTTGTTCTCAAGCCCTAACGCACCTGGCAGTGTTTCTCATGCGTCAAGCCCTGAGAAGAGGGGCTGCCACCGGGTCGGCAAGAAACATATGCTGCCGGAACATATAGTGGAAAATCCAACCCACTGGTTCTACAAACTCTTAGCCTGAAGGGGACCATAAATTTAATAAACCGTTCCCGTAAACTTGGAAGAGAGCAAAAGCTAAAGGGGCGGCATTTTAAACACTCTCCCACAGTAATTACCTGATATCCAATGCGCTGTTGCTGATGCCCTATCCCCCCCTGCTGGGCCACTGGCCAGTTTGCCTTCCCCTCCGGTGCAGAGACTGATGATCGACTGCAGCGGTCGTTGAGGGTTGCCGCTGCGGGCTGCCGCTGCACATTTGGGAGTGCTCAGGAGAATAGAGCGGGACCAAGGATTACCTCCCCCCCTCTCCCCCACCGGTGCTGCACGGGAGAGGGCGACTTTGTGTTCAAGCCATGTTGAAGCCTCGAGCGGGTCCGGGCTACGGCACTTTCACTTGGAGCCATTGCGAGGAGGTAATTATTTAGCTCGCACATATTTAACGCTGCTACAGGACTCAGCACAAAGTATCTACCAGGGCCCTCTCCTCCCCCACCGGTGCTGCGCAGGAGGAGTCGGGACAAGGAAGGCCAGCGTTTCCCTGATTAGTTCTCACTGGATCCCTACTCCCCTCGACTGTCTGGAAAGAGAGCTGAAACTAAGAGGACATACCTGGGTCTGAAGACCGTAAAAGAGCACCGGAGGGTGAGTACATTAAATGGAGTCAAATTTTATGTTCTTGCACCCACTGAGACATTAGCTAAAAAGTTAATTAAAGGACACAAAGGAGGGGGATAAAGGCAAAAGTAAAATCAGGATAAAAGAGGGTCTAAATTATCTACAAGCTAAGACTTCGCTTCCTCTGGCAAAGTGCTTCACAGTAATTTTTCTTCGGGCACAGATAAACTTTTTACAAATAAGTTATACACAACAATAGGAAAGGAGAAGAAATAAAGGAAAAGAAGATAAAGCAAAAGGAAGGGAGAGGAAGAAAGAAAAGAAAGAAAATTTATTCTCACTTCAATGGAAAAGAACCTGGGAATATAACTTAGAGAAGTCTAATCCTAAATTCAAACAAATACAAGAAAAGGAACAGAAGCAGAGGAAAATCAAAGGACTAAGTTAAAGGGAGAACAAAATACAGAGTTGCTAAATACAGCTGCAATTAATAGTATCCTTTTGTTCTTCCTCCCTTTAACACAAGTTACATATATAGGAAATTAAGTTGCGAAGGGATAATCTCGGCACGCCAAAAGTAAAAAGCCCTTGCCATAAATTCAGACTACTAGTATTTGAACTTTATTGAGCGAAAGGGACTGTTCCTTTGTATTTTTTTTTTTCTTTCTTTTCTCATCATATATTAGGCGCATTTAAGCCTGTCACTATATTGACTTAGTCGCAGTGATCTGTTTTCCTCATGGCCTGATTCTTCTCAGTGCTTTTAGTGTTGTTGATTGACTGTCTCAGCCAAGAGGTGATATGCAATAACTGATGTCAATTTTCATATCTGCTTGAAAAAGATAGTTGTCTGGTTCTCACGCCTCCCTCATTCACATCTTAGGTAGAGAGGCGGGAGGTAACCAGGGGATTAACTATATTACAGGGCACAAATGTTTTTCTTATGCATTGTTGATTCTCTCTTTTTCTTTAGGAACAGAATGGGATATTAGTCTCATATAAAAGATCTGAATGCTAGGTTATCTTACTTAATATCAGAAAAATTCTTTCTCTTTTCTTTTGAGGGGTCATTAAATTCAACTTCACCAAACAGAGTCAAACTTACAAGCATATTTAGAAGATTATAATACAAGAATCAAGAACTTGACTCTTGTGAGTTAGGTTACCAACTGAATGAGAGATTAAAATGGGTAATGTACTCTATAAGTAGCAAGCTTTGTTACTAATCTATTTATTTAAGCAGTAATTCAGGGAGCCTGGGGTATTAAGACCTGAAAAGGATATCTCTGTTGCAGAATCTGAGACTCACTTTTAAAGTGTCAAAGCCTGATAACACAGTCCTAACTTATTCACGGTTCTTATAAGGGGATTCCCCTTTTTTTTCACGTCACATATAGGCACGAACAATCACGTAATCAACTGGTCCTATTTTTTCCTCACTTTCCCCCCTATTACTAAGAATTTACTTTCTTAGCTATTAGTCTCACTTATCTTTAGTTCACAGAGTCACTCTCACAACTACCTCACTACCTGTCACTTAGGGTTGCTCCCTATAACATTTTTTTTTTACACACACTTGTCACATGGACAAATTTCTAAACACTTCCTCTAAGAATTTTTCCCCAAACATGGCGAGTAGAAGAGATAAAAAATCGAAAGGAGTCGTGGAGTCTGTAGCAGATGTTCATACTGTAACAAACCAAAATTAAACAAATGAGTTATTTAACATGCAGGATTTGGTCACTAGCATCTCAGAAGCCCTGACCCCTAAATTTGAAACCTTAAGAACCGAAATAAGGCATGATATAGTCTTGCTATCTCAGGAAATCAGACAGTTCTCGAACAGGTTACAAGAGGTAGAGCAGAGAGTATCAGATCTAGAGGATCTCACAGCAGTACAAGATTCCAAGCTAGAAGACGCAGGTATAAAAATTCAAAAAATGCAGCTAAAACTCGAAGATCTCGAGAATCGGGCCCGAAGGAATAATATCAGGATAATTGGTATACCTGAAGGAAAAAACATGAAAATGTATCCCAATTTATAACAGAAACTCTAGGTCAACTTCTTGAATTACCAGACACATAGGTAATAATTGAAAGGGCTCATAGAATTGGTCCCCCTCCGGCGGACAATAAAAATAATAGACCCAGGCCAGTTATAGTACGCTTTTTGAATTACCTAGACAAAATTAGAATGTTACAACAATATAGGAAGAAGCAACCTATCAGTATAGATGGAGTTAAGATTTTCCTGTTCCAGGATTTTTCAGTGGAAACTTCCACAAAAAGGAGAGAACTAGCACCTATTTGCACAAAACTCATTCAAACGGGCTATAGGGCAATGTTAATATATCCATCTAAACTTAAAGTCTACATGGGCGATAATATACATTTCTTTGATAATGCAAAAGATGCTGAGAATTTCTTTTCTGAATTAGACTCTCCGGGTTAAGTTTTCTCTTTGCAAGGGTTTTCTAGATAAAGATAACACATTGAAATGTTTTTTCTTCTTTTTTTCATCCTTTTGTCAAGACAGGTTTTGCAAAATAATACTATAGATGCAATAGTAAAACTGGGTTCCTTTCTGGTTAGGGAGAAAGGGGGGGGGGGGGTCAGTCCCCCTCTCTAGTCATTTAATTGAGGGTTTTTGTTTGTTTTTTTTCTTCCTTTTTTTTCTTTCTTTTCTCTCCCTTCCTTCCCCTCTCTCCTCTCCCTGTGTTATTTTCTTTTTTAATCAAGTTGTTAATCCAAGATAACAAAGCTACAAGATACGTTTAAAGTGATATCGTGGAACATTGGAGGCATCTCAACCCCCATAATAGGAAAGCCATAGTTTCTCATATGCGAAACCTTCAATCAGACATAATGTTTCTGCAAGAAACGCCCTTAAATATTAACAATGAAACTGAAAGGTTATTGTATAAAAGAGGTAGTTGCTTCACCTAGTATCAGAAGGAAGAGAGGTGTGTCGATACTGTTAGGTAAAAGGGTAGATTATGATACATTACAGGTAAGAAGTGACCCAGAGGGGAGATTTGTGATATTGAAAATTCGGATTGCCAGGCAAACCTATACACTATTTAACATTTACGCACCTAATGAACTAGACTATGAGTTCTGGAACCAAATACAATCCATGGCACTTTCCTTTTCAGAAGGGTATTTGATTTTAGGAGGGGACTTTAATATGTCCCTGCAATCCCCATTGGATAGACTGAGAAGCAATAAAAGACAGGCAAAATCCAAAAAGGATAATTTAGAAACAAAAATATTTAAGAAACTTTTCCAGAACCTATCGGTCAAAGATATTTGGCGGGTTCAGAATCCCGATAAACGAGACTACACTTGTATATCTAGGGTGTTTAAAACATTATCTAGAATAGATTTATTCTTAATAGATGAGAGGCTCTGTTCCTATAATATAAAAGCAGGAATTACACCTATAATTATCTCAGATCACTCTCCCATTACTCTTGAGATACAATTGAATAGTCCAAAAAGAGTACCTACGAGATTCAGGTTTCCTTATTATTTGGCAAACGATTTTAAGTTTAAAAAACATTTGAGTGATAAATTCATAGAATATATTCAATTTAACTCAGATTACATTGACAGGCCAGAAATCTTCTGGGGCGCTGCAAAGGCAGTTATCAGAGGAGAAATAACAGCATATGCTGCAAAGTTATTTAAGAAATTGAAGAATCGGGAGAAGGAAGCTATTAATTTTGTTGTAAATTCGTATAACAGCTTTCTCTTGCATAAGTCACCCTTTTACTGGGCTAAATACACTAAAGCCAAAAAAGAAAGAGACGATCTAGCACTGCTCCTAGAAACTCAAAAAGAGCTTAGATTCCAGGCAAAAATGTACCGGTTTGGCAACAAATCGGGCAAACTACTAGCCAGACTAGTTAAAGGAGAAAAAAAGCCCTCAATGATTGATAAAATACAACAGGAAGCGTGAACGTTGACAAAACCTGAGGACATATCAGAGATTTTTACAAAATATTATAAAGATCTCTATTCTTCAAGAATCACTGATACAGAGCAGTCTCGGGACTTCTGGAGTAAGTTAAATTGCCCCGCAGTTCCAGAGGAATTATGTACTAATCTAAATAAACTGATTTCGGAGGAAGAAGTTAGAAAAACGATCTCTGAGCTGTCACCTAATAAAGCGGCAGGCCCAGACGGGCTCCCCAACGAGCTTTATAAGATTCTCGCTCCAGAAATGGGCCCCTATTTGTGTAATCTATATAATGATTTGTTTATCAATGGCAAAACTATTCCACCTAGTTTCACAGCCTCATACACAACATTACTGCTTAAAGGGGGGAAGGACCCAACCCAAAAAGAGTCCTATTGGCCCATAGCTCTCTTGAATACAGAATATAAAATTTTAGCCTCAATCTTAGCTAGCAGACTGCAAAGTTGCCTCAGTCATATTATCCACAAAGATTAAGCAGGGTTTCTTAAGCATCGTAATTCCGCCTCTAAAATCAGAGAAGTGTTAACAATAACAGAATATCTCTCTTTGAAGTCGGATATTGGGGAGGAGATAGGGGGCGACTCAGATTTGGCAATAGTCACAATTGACGCTGAAAAGGCTTTTGATTCAGTTTACTTTAACCATATATTTACATCTCTGGATACATTTAAATTTACAGATAATTTTCCTAGTTTTATAGAAAATCTATACAAAAGTCCTTCTACAAAATTGATAGTCAATAATTCCATATCGCCAGAAATTGAAATTCGGAGGGGTATGCGACAGGGTTGCCCCTATCTCCTCTCCTTTTTGATATAGCCATAGAGTCCTTGGCAATTAAAGTCAGACAGTTTCTTCAAAGGGTCACAATTTCTAAACATGAATTAAAAATTGCGTTATAGGCAGATGATGTACTTCTTTATTTATCAAATACAAAGAGAAATATTCCTAAACTTATGCGTATAATAGATAGGTTTGGGTCCTTTTCTGGCTACAAAATAAATGCATCCAAATCGGAGATTTTATGGCTAAGGAAAAAAAAAGACTCATTAAGGGAATGTCCATTCAAGGAGGTGAAAGAATCATTTAAATACTTAGGAATTATTATCCCAGTTAATCCATCAGATCTTTATAAATTTAATGTAACACCAATCTTGTCAACCATACCAGAGAAATTAAAAACGTGGCAGAATCTACCAATTTCACTCTCTGGGAGAATAGCGTTATATAAAATGGTTCTTTTCCCAAAACTTTTATATGTTATACAGAATATCCCAATATGATTGTTTGAAAAAGATATTAGGTCACTTAACTCAGCAGTCAGAAATTTCATATGGCAAGGGAAAAGATCTAGGGTATCAATACCCAAGCTTTCTGCAGGAAAAGAATTTGGAGGGCTTGCCCTCCCGGATATAAGGTTATACAATTTAGCTTTTTTAGCGAGAACGGTGACAGATTGGTTTCACTCTAAAAACTATGTGACCAACAATCTAATAGATGAAAACATTTGTTAACCGTTTCTCCCCATAGGAATGGCCCATTGTGAGCCAAAAGCATTACCGCCTGAAATTAAGAAGCTTAAAATGATTCTGAATCCTATTAGAGCGTGGTGGAAGATCGGGACTCTCTTAAAAGTTAATTGTAATGTTTCGCAACATATGCCTATCAAGGGGAGTCCGGATTTTCCCCCGGGCCTTAAGTCGGCAATATTTGACAAATGGTACACCAAGGATTTGAAGAGGATTCAGCAATTCATTAGAAAATACAGGTGTAGTGATCAAACGATCAAGAATGAGGAGCACCAGGCAGGTTTCAATAAAATAAAACGTAACTTTTATTGAACTCTTCAGCTTAAATTAAAATCTTACAGACTGGAACATATACATAGATAGCTCAGCATTCTCTGTGCTTACGCGTTTCGGCTACTGCCGTAATCATAGCTTAAGAACAAAACATACAATGAACACTTTTAAAATACCCACCGCTATCTGATTGGGTAGTTAAAACTTAACTGCTAACTATCTGATTGGATGTTCACTCCTAGCTTAGGAACTCCTCTTCAGTACATTGTGCAGGTGTGATTATTTATCCTAAAGGTACAACATGGTCAGTGAAAATATGTTATAATCTTATTTCTATGGGGATCGTTGCATAATGGTTTTATTAATAGGTGACAACTTTAGCGGCACTTTTTTTGCCGTTGTTTAAAAATATACCATAATTCTCTGTTTGCTATTTAGATTGCTTCTAGCTAAATTCATTCAGGGTATAAATGCTCTCCCTTTATGCCTATATTGAATAGACTACGAATTACGATATTATTCTATTTCACCCTAATAACAATGTATCCAATTTCTTTGAAAATATTAGACTATGAAACACAAACTGACATATCTTTAATAGTTTTTAAATTCCTCTTGGCAGATTGTATCCAACATATGAACGCTCTCCCTGTGTAGTATTATGTAGTAGAGCTTTTAAATATTATCGTGTCCTATCTGGCCATATTAACATTTTGTATTATACGTTTGAACAATTTTTTAAGGCTCACTGTCTGAACTAGAGATTATTTCAGCTACTTTAGGTATTCCATATAAGTATAAATGTACTATGCGCTCATACTGTCATATTTCTTATGTATTCAAATATGATATTTGGATGCATGTACAGTTACAACTTTTGCATTAATATTATGCTGTACAACTCGTCATTTTAGTTTTGCCTTTGCCTCGTTAGTTCAATGAATTATGTTTGTTTCCTCAAAATATTTTGTATAGAAGTTTTTTGGTGCCTTATATTATGTCGCTACTGTTTCTTTAATTCAGCTATAAAACGGCCTTTAATTGTAGTTAGATAGATCAAAGTTTTTACTTCCGATGTCTATTGTCCACCATCTCAGTATATGCATTTATGTAAATTTAAATACTACAATTATATTTGCCTCTTGTGATGATGAAAAGAGCTTTTTCCTTAGTTATTGATGTCCCTTAATCATATGTATTGTCCTCATTATATGATTGATTCTTATTTTAATTAATATTCAGTTAATTTTAGGAATTAATTCCTTAATTTTAAATATTATCGTTCACTTCCTAATATCACACCCCTTAGGCTTGTGTTATAGTTTATCAATTATTTTTGCCAAAAATTTATTAAATCATATTCCGAGTTTAACCCTTGAGGTATTCTGGTCCTCAGTTTATGTATCCAGAATACCTCTCTCATTGCTAGACTATTTCCTTGAGTTCAGCTACCTCTTTTTGGTTTTTCAATGATCGTCCATTTTAATGAAATGGGATCACTATGGTGCTTACTCTTAAAATGTTGTACCAGAGGTGTTGTTAATTTGCCATTTGTAATGTTGGTGACATGCTCCCTTATTCTCTCACGAGCCTCTCTTGTCGTGAGCCCTACATATTGCAGGTTACAAATTGTGCATGTGAGTAAATAGACCACATTACTTTCCCTACAATTGAAACACCTTTCATGATTGAATATTTGTCCAGTTACTGAACATCTAAATTGATTTCCTGATTGTACAAATTCACAAGCCTTACAAGTGTGATTACTACAGTGATATGTACCTTTGCATGTGAGCCATGAGCTCTTTTGAGTTTCTCTAGTTTTCAAACGTGTTGTTGCTATTTTGTTTCCTATAGATTTCCCTCTTTTGAAGGAATATCTGCAACCTTGTTTCACTATGTTAACTAGTTTGTCATCTGCTTGTAACATGGGTAGATTCTTTTCTATAATTTTACAAATTTTGTAATACTGGTTGCTGTACTGGGTGACAAAAGTGACTCTATCATCTTTGATGGTATCTTTCTCTTTTACTTGATCTTTTAGTAAATCACTTCTATTAGTTTTTGACACAATATCTTTGGTGTTAGTTACTAAGCTGTCAGAATAGCCTCTGTCTTTCAATTTGTTTGTTAGAATCTGAGCATGTTTCTCAAATGAATGGTCTGTGCTACAGTTTCTCCTTAGCCTGGTAAACTGTCCTTTGGCTACTGAGCTAAACACTCTCTTTGGGTGGTTGCTCTTTGCATGCAGCAAGGTGTTACCAGCAATCGGTTTTACATATACCTCAGTTTCTATCTGCCCTTCCATTGCACCTTTCAGCTGTACATCTAAATAGTGAATCTCACTTCTCTGCCATTCATAGGTAAATTTAATGCCAACATCATTGTTATTTAAAATCGTCACAAATTCTTCTGCACTATCTGCATTGCCTTCCCATATACAAATGAGATCATCTATAAAGCGTCTGTAATTTACTATTCTTTCTCGAAGGGGGTCCTGACATTCATAGATGTGGGACAGCTCCCACCAACCCATGAACAGGTTGGCATAGGAGGGGGCAAACTTAGCCCCCATAGCTGTCCCACATCTCTGAAGGTAAAAGACCCCCTCAAAAGTAAAATAGTTGTGCGTTAGAAGATATCTTGTTACTTCAGAAATATATTTACAGAAACCTTTGTCATATCCAGCTGTTCTGCTAACAAAAAAGTCTATTGCTTTTAGACCCATGTTGTGGGGGATTGATGAGTACAATGCCTGTACATCAACAGTAAGCCAACTAAATTTCGGATCCCATTAGATTTTTTCCAGTTCTTTAAGCAGTTTTTTGGTATCCCGTAGGTAACTGCTTAATCTAGACACTATAGGTTGTAAAATACCGTCCAGCCACTGTGACAGGTGTTCATTTAATGAACCTATCCCACTGATAATGGGTCTACCCGTCATATTCTCTATACCCTTGTGTATTTTTGGTAATAGATTAAAATGTGGTATTGCAGGGTGTTCAACTAACAGAAATTCCTTAGTGTGCTGATCAAAGTAACCTAATTCAAAACCATCATCTATTAAATGCATTAGTTCTTTCTTGTATCTGTATGTAGGATCATATGTCAGTTTCTCATACTGTTTAGTATCTTGTAATTGTCTTAGTGCTTCATGTATAAACTGAGTCCTATCAAGAACAACAATTGAACCACCCTTGTCTGCATTCCTCAGTACTATATCATGATTTTCATTCAATTTTTTCATTGCAACACTCATTTCTTTATTCAAATTAGTGCTTTGATTGTTTACAGTATATGCAAGTCTATTCAGATCCTGTTCCACTCTCTGCTGAAATTTCTCTAACAGGACCCCCCTACTCTGTATGGGGTAAAATTGTGAAGGGTTACGTAATTTTGGGCCTTGAATTGTAGGAACTGTCTCCTCTATATAGTTGTTAATCTCTGCTTGTAAGTCTTCCAGTGCAGCCAAATCACAGGCTTCACCAAATGTTAAAGCCTCTGTATCTGTGTCCGAATATGTGGTCTGCTTACCACTTCCATATGCCATTTCTTTATTATTAGAGTTGGCTGCACTGGAGTTGTCATCAGAGAAATGCTTTCTGAGTGTAAAGTTCCTGATTAATTTATTTACATCTAAGAGAGTGTGAAACAGATTAAAATTCTCAGAGGGGACAAAGCTTAAGCCTAACTCTAACAATTTCTTCTCACTGTCTGTCAAGTTATAAGAAGACAGGTTGACAATAGTGTTTAATTGTACTTTATTTGACCTCTGCCCCTCCTGGTTGGGTATCTGTCCTGCCTGAAATTTCCTTTGCCTCTTCCCCCCCCTTCTGGTCTTATAGGGGGGTTTGAAAAAACCTGTGAGACCTCAGTATGATCTGTATCCTTGAGGATTGTACTATTTATGTTAGATCCTGCTTGAGAGCTAACATAGTTTTTGTTAGTTTCACTATGATCGGTATAGTTAGAGTTAACTGAGGTTTCTTTGGGCCTTACTGCTCTCACTTCTTTAGTGTGTGTTGGTGTGACAATAATTGTCTCCTCCTCTCCTGAAGAGGGTCCTTCACCTGAGAAATCAGAGTCTAATTCACTCTCACTAAAAGTTACTGTTTTTTTAAAAGTATGTGTGAGTGCTAAGTCTCTATTTGGGCCTCTATTGTTATTAGCTCTACCTCTGTTTCGGCTCCTACCTGCACCTCTTCTATAATTCGATCTTTGCTTTTTCTGCCAAATATAAACCTTATTTAGATCATAGTCAGATTGATCTCTGAGGTACTTTTCATGCTTAATATCTTTTAACAATCTCTTAGCTTCTGCAATAGTATCTTTTAAGATTAAATCAAACTTTTCAAACTGTGTTTCATTACTTCTATTACTTAATGCCTCTTGTATAGCATCTATCTGTTTTGACACTTCTCTTAACAATTTGCTCTTATATTCAATTAACAACAACATAAGTTTAAGGGAACAATCTGTTAAAGTTTTGTTCCAAACTTTGATAAATTCAGTGTCATCTGTATTGAATGTGGGGAACTTGCTGAGTCTTAACCCTCTGGGGACCATACCCAATTTATAGTATTTGTCCAAAGTCCACACATCCCACTTTAATTTATTTTCCTTAGTTAGTGAAAACTCCAATTCTTGAAAAAGTCTTGGTAAGGAAAACTTTGAGTAATCAGTAGTGAAAACAAAGTCCAATTCCTCTAGGCATCCCACTCTCTGTTCAGTGGACTGAAGTGAATAAACAACCTTTTCTTGTATATTTAAGCTGCTTGATTCCATGTTCTTAAACACCACGTCAGACAATATTAATTACCAGTGTGCTATATCGACTGTTAGCGTAGGGCCACGCTCAAATCCAAATGCAACAGAAAAGTACATAGACAAAGTCCCAGCACCAAAGGTAATTTTTTAAAAACACTTTCTTGATTAAATTTCCTGTGGTTCAGGATTACCCCTCAGCACTTGCAAGTAATTCAATCCCTTGTATTAAGGATGCATTCACATCAAAACATTGATGAAAACAGAATGTCACAATATTTCCGTATAAGCAGTAGTTGTACAAACTGGTAGGTCTTACCCGCTCAAACGGGAACGGTCTCTGTTATTCTGAGTCCCACTTGTGTGTCTGTCCACAGGAGCCTTTCTTTAAATTTCCTTTTATATATCTTCGTAGATGAATGGGCTTCCGTTAGCCCGGCTCCCTCCTCGATCACTCAATAGTAAATTGGACTGCTACAGCTTCACCTCCTTCTTTGGTTAATCCAGTGCTGCTTATAACTTGGTGCTTTCAGGGGTATCCCGCTCTCACCCAGGGTCTGACAATTTTAAAGATTGGTTTGTTGCTACCTGTGCTCACTCAAGATTCCCCAATTTACTCAATACAGGTGTAGTGATCAAACGATCAAGAATGAGGAGCACCAGGCAGGTTTCAATAAAATAAAACGTAACTTTTATTGAACTCTTCAGCTTAAATTAAAATCTTACAGACTGGAACAACATATACATAGATAGCTCAGCATTCTCTGTGCTTACGCGTTTCGGCTACTGCCGTAATCATAGCTTGAGAACAAAACATACAATGAACACTTTTAAAATACCCACCGCTATCTGATTGGGTAGTTAAAACTTAACTGCTGACTATCTGATTGGATGTTCACTCCTAGCTTAGGAACTCCTCTTCAGTACATTGTGCAGGTGTGATTATTTATCCTAAAGGTACAACATGGTCAGTGAAAATATGTTATAATCTTATTTCTATGGGGATCGTTGCATAATGGTTTTATTAATAGGTGACAACTTTAGCGGCACTTTTTTTGCCGTTGTTTAAAAATATACCATAATTCTCTGTTTGCTATTTAGATTGCTTCTAGCTAAATTCATTCAGGGTATAAATGCTCTCCCTTTATGCCTATATTGAATAGACTACGAATTACGATATTATTCTATTTCACCCTAATAACAATGTATCCAATTTCTTTGAAAATATTAGACTATGAAACACAAACTGACATATCTTTAATAGTTTTTAAATTCCTCTTGGTCTTTTACCTTCAGAGATGTGGGACAGCTATGGGGGCTAAGTTTGCACCCTCCTATGCCAACCTGTTCATGGGTTGGTGGGAGCTGTCCCACATCTATGAATGTCAGGACCCCCTTCGAGAAAGAATAGTAAATTACAGACGCTTTATAGATGATCTCATTTGTATATGGGAAGGCAATGCAGATAGTGCAGAAGAATTTGTGACGATTTTAAATAACAATGATGTTGGCATTAAATTTACCTATGAATGGCAGAGAAGTGAGATTCACTATTTAGATGTACAGCTGAAAGGTGCAATGGAAGGGCAGATAGAAACTGAGGTATATGTAAAACCGATTGCTGGTAACACCTTGCTGCATGCAAAGAGCAACCACCCAAAGAGAGTGTTTAGCTCAGTAGCCAAAGGACAGTTTACCAGGCTAAGGAGAAACTGTAGCACAGACCATTCATTTGAGAAACATGCTCAGATTCTAACAAACAAATTGAAAGACAGAGGCTATTCTGACAGCTTAGTAACTAACACCAAAGATATTGTGTCAAAAACTAATAGAAGTGATTTACTAAAAGATCAAGTAAAAGAGAAAGATACCATCAAAGATGATAGAGTCACTTTTGTCACCCAGTACAGCAACCAGTATTACAAAAGTTGTAAAATTATAGAAAAGAATCTACCCATGTTACAAGCAGATGACAAACTAGTTAACATAGTGAAACAAGGTGGCAGATATTCCTTCAAAAGAGGGAAATCTATAGGAAACAAAATAGCAACAACACGTTTGAAAACTAGAGAAACTCAAAAGAGCTCATGGCTCACATGCAAAGGTACATATCACTGTAGTAATCACACTTGTAAGGCTTGTGAATTTGTACAATCAGGAAATCAATTTAGATGTTCAGTAACTGGACAAATATTCAATCATGAAAGGTGTTTCAATTGTAGGGAAAGTAATGTGGTCTATTTACTCACATGCACAATTTGTAACCTGCAATATGTTGGGCTCACGACAAGAGAGGCTCGTGAGAGAATAAGGGAGCATGTCACCAACATTACAAATGGCAAATTAACAACACCTCTGGTACAACATTTTAAGAGTAAGCACCATAGTGATCCCATTTCATTAAAATGGACGATCATTGAAAAACCAAAAAGAGGTAGCTGAACTCAAGGAAATAGTCTAGCAATGAGAGAGGTATTCTGGATACATAAACTGAGGACCAGAATACCTCAAGGGTTAAACTCGGAATATGATTTAATAAATTTTTGGCAAAAATAATTGATAAACTATAACACAAGCCTAAGGGGTGTGATATTAGGAAGTGAACGATAATATTTAAAATTAAGGAATTCGTTCCTAAAATTAACTGAATATTAATTAAAATAAGAATTAATCATATAATGAGGACAATACATATGATTAAGGGACATCAATAACTAAGGAAAAAGCTCTTTTCATCATCACAAGAGGCAAATATAATTGTAGTATTTAAATTTACATAAATGCATATACTGAGATGGTGGACAATAGACATCGGAAGTAAAAACTTTGATCTATCTAACTACAATTAAAGGCCGTTTTATAGCTGAATTAAAGAAACAGTAGCGACATAATATAAGGCACCAAAAAACTTCTATACAAAATATTTTGAGGAAACAAACATAATTCATTGAACTAACGAGGCAAAGGCAAAACTAAAATGACGAGTTGTACAGCATAATATTAATGCAAAAGTTGTAACTGTACATGCATCCAAATATCATATTTGAATACATAGGAAATATGACAGTATGAGCGCATAGTAAATTTATACTTATATGGAATACCTAAAGTAGCTGAAATAATCTCTAGTTCAGACAGTGAGCCTTAAAAAATTGTTCAAACGTATAATGCAAAATGTTAATATGGCCAGATAGGACACGATAATATTTAAAAGCTCTACTACATAATACTATACAGGGAGAGCGTTCATATGTTGGATACAATCTGCCAAGAGGAATTTAAAAACTATTAAAGATATGTCAGTTTGTGTTTCACAGTCTAATATTTTCAAAGAAATTGGATACATTGTTATTAGGGTGAAATAGAATAATATCGTAATTCGTAGTCTATTCAATATAGTTATAAAGGGAGAGCATTTATACCCTGAATGAATTTAGCTAGAAGCAATCTAAATAGCAAACAGAGAATTATGGTATATTTTTAAACAACGGCAAAAAAAGTGCCGCTAAAGTTGTCACCTATTAATAAAACCATTATGCAACGATCCCCATAGAAATAATTATAACATAATTTTCACTGACCATGTTGTACCTTTAGGATAAATAATCACACCTGCACAATGTACTGAAGAGGAGTTCCTAAGCTAGGAGTGAACATCCAATCAGATAGTCAGCAGTTAAGTTTTAACTACCCAATCAGATAGCGGTGGGTATTTTAAAAGTGTTCATTGTATGTTTTGTTCTCAAGCTATGATTACGGCAGTAGCCGAAACGCGTAAGCACAGAGAATGCTGAGCTATCTATGTATATGTTGTTCCAGTCTGTAAGATTTTAATTTAAGCTGAAGAGTACAATAAAAGTTACGTTTTATTTTATTGAAACCTGCCTGGTGCTCCTCATTCTTGATCGTTTGATCACTACACCTGTATTGAGTAAATTGGGGAATCTTGAGTGAGCACAGGTAGCAACAAACCAATCGTTAAAATCGTCAGACCCTGGGTGAGAGCGGGATACCCCTGAAAGCACCAAGTTATAAGCAGCACTGGATTAACCAAAGAAGGAGGTGAAGCTGTAGCAGTCCAATTTACTATTGAGTGATCGAGGAGGGAGCCGGGCTAACGGAAGCCCATTCATCTACGAAGATATATAAAAGGAAATTTAAAGAAAGGCTCCTGTGGACCGACACACAAGTGGGACTCAGAATAACAGAGACCGTTCCAGTTTGAGTGGGTAAGACCTACCAGTTTGTACAACTACTGCTTATACGGAAATATTGTGACATTCTGTTTTCATCAATGTTTTGATGTGAATGCATCCTTAATACAAGGGATTGAATTACTTGCAAGTGCTGAGGGGTAATCCTGAACCACAGGAAATTTAATCAAGAAAGTGTTTTTAAAAAATTACCTTTGGTGCTGGGACTTTGTCTATGTACTTTTCTGTTGCAATTCATTAGAAAAGACATACACTGTGTAAAAACATTTGAGGAATTGAAAAATGAGTTTAAGATAGAAAATAAAGAAATTTTTGCATATCTTCAATTAAGGCATTTTATTTTAGAACTGGTCAGAAAGGTAGGATGGGATTGGGACATGGGTAAAATGGAAAGCTGGTTAGCATTAACAAAGAGTGGTCACATGTCTATTACTTTTTGCTACATATCTTTAAATAATATCAAGGGATTCTCCTTCTTAGATCAGTTAACAACAGAGTGGAATAGGCTAATCGCCCCTAGCAGTATAGATTCAAAATTTCTTCAAAAATCCATAAGAAAAGTATCCCAGGCAACACTCTCAGCAACCTGGAGAGAGGCCCACGTTAAACTATTGCATAGAGCATATTTTACGCCACAGAAGGGGTACAAATTGCATAATGCTAACTTTAACAGATGCCCAAAGTGCTCTTTAGTAGCAGCTGATTTAAAACATATGCTCTGGAGCTGCCCGAAAATCGGGCAATTCTGGCATAAACTTGAATATTGGTTCAATAGCACACTGAAAGCCTCTCCTCTGGATCTCACACTTACACAAGCCATATTTTGTATAAAACAGAAGGAAGAGCAACACCCTCAAGAAAAATTAGCAATACTCTCAATACTTGCAGTCAGGTATTTAATTATTAAATGCTGGAAAAATCACAGGGCCCCTACAATTTTAGAAGTCAAAAATTGCCTTAAAAAACAATGCATGTTAGAGCAAAGAGATACCAATATAAATGATGAAAAGGATATTAAAACATTTTTCAAGAAATGGTCAGTTTTTATTAAAAGCTTCCCAGAAAACGAAATAGAGCATATGATTTTTCCTTTCAGAAACTCAGAACTGGTACAGCTAAATATCTGGTAGCAGAAGTGGGGTAGAGGAGAGAGCGGAATTTCCCCCTCCTTTTTCCTTCCTTCTCTGTTTTTGTCTTGTTTTACTTTGTTTTATTTTTTGTTTTGTGCTGTTTTGTTTTAGTTTTGGTTTGTTCTGTTTTGCTTTGTTTTGTGCTGTTTTGTTTTAGTTTTGTTTTGTTCTGTTTTGTTTTGTGCTGTTTTGTTTTAGTTTTGGTTTGTTCTGTTTTGTTTTGTTTTGTTTTGTGCTGTTTTGTTTTAGTTTTGGTTTGTTCTGTTTTGTTTTGTTTTGTGCTGTTTTGTTTTAGCTTTGGTTTGTTTTGTTTTGTTTTGTTTTGTGCTGTTTTGTTTTAGTTTTGGTTTGTTCTGTTTTGTTTTGTTTTATTTTGTTTTGTGCTGTTTTGTTTTAGTTTTGGTTTGTTCTGTTTTGTTTTGTTTTGTTTTGCCTAGTTAGTAGGTAGACACTAGTGGGTTTTTTGTTATATAAATTGATAAAGCAGCAGACTGATTTCAAAGATCAAGAAATGATTGTTTAAAAGATGATAACAAATACATATGCGCTCTTGATTTCTGATTATTTTTTTTCTTTTATGTATGTAACTTTCTTGCTGGCATTATAAATAAAATATATATAAAAAAAAAAAAATTGCATGCTCTATCTGAATCATGAAAGAAAAAATTTGGGTTTAGTGTCCCTTTAAATACAATTCTTAGTTGTTCTATACTTCAAAAAAGGCTCCTAGCAGAGGAAACAATAGATAAACAGCACGTTCAGATTATTAAGTATTTGACCGATTGTTTTCAATTGTAAAACATTTATCAGAACAAAATTTAGCTTTCAGAGGTTCTGTTGACCAATTTGGTAGTCTACACAATGGGAATTTTCTGGGTTTAGTAGAACTAATTGGTAAATTTGATCTTGTGATACAAGAACACATTAGAAAAGTTACAAATGACAAAACTCATGACCACTATCTAGGTAAAACTATTCAAAATGAGTTGCTTGGGGTTATGGGAAATGCAGTTAGAAGAAACATAATAAACTGTGTCAAAGATGCAAATTATTATGCAATAATTTTAGACTGCACACCAGATCAAAGTCATCAACAGTAAATGTCCCTAATAATTAGATATGTATTTGATGACAGTATAGACAATGTATCAGCTGGTGTTTATGAGCATTTTATAAAATTTCTAACAGTTGAATCCAGTACTGGTGAATATCTCTTTAATACAGTCAAAAAGGAACTTGCAAATTTAAGTCTTAGCATTCAAGAGATCAGGGGTCAAGGCTACAACAATGGCTCAAATATGAAGGGAAAAGAACAAGGTCTTCAAGCTCGTTTGCTACAAGAAAATCCCCAGACCTTTTTCACACCTTGTGCCTGTCATAATTATAATTTAGTGTTGTGTGACATGGCTAAAACATGTTCTGAGGCAGTGACCTTTTTTGGCATACTTCAAAGGATATTTAATTTGTTTTCAGCATCAACTAAAAGATGGGCAGTTTTACAGAAATGTGTATCTAGGCTTAGGGGGATATCTATCAAGCCGTCAACTGTGTTGCATTCGCCGGCATCAATACGCTCGCCTAACATCGCGGCCGTGTATCTCAATATGCTCTCCTTATTTATGAAAAAGCTGGCAAAAAGACACGCACCAAGTACGGGGAAATGAGCATCGGACTGTTGTTAACTAGCAGTCATCGATCTCGTGTCTATTTGGCTTCTTCCCAACTTTATTTATACCCTGTCCCTAAACGCTGCCACTATACTAAAATGTTTAACCCCTATCCCGCTACTCCCCAACCCCGTTGTAACATAAATAAAGTTATTAACCCCTATCCTGCCGCTCCCCGACCCGCCACAACATAAATAAAGTTATTAACCCCTATTCTGCCACTCCCCGACACCGCCACCACTAAATAAACGTATTAACCCCTAAACCTCTGGCCTTTCACATCACCACCACTAACTAAACCTATTAACCCCTAAACCGTCAGCCCCCCACATTGCAAAAAAACTAAATTAAGCTATTAACCCCTAAACCTAACAACCCGCTAACTTTAAATTAAAATTACAACATCCCTATCTTCAAATAAATTTAAACTTACCTGTAGAATTAAAATAAACTATTTTAAACTATTAACCTACCCTAACTATTATCCTACAATTAAATTAAACTACCAATTAAATTAACTAAATTACATATTAAAAAACCCTAACCCTACTCAAATTATTTAAATATACCATTAAACATTATTAAAAGTTCTAAATTACCCACACAAAAAAACTAAGTTACAAAAAAAACAGAAACACTAAATTACAAAAAAATAAAAAAACACATTATCAAAAATAAAAAAGAATTACACTTAATCTAATAGCCCTATCAAAATAAAAAAGCCCCCCCACAATAAAAAAAAAACCCTAGCCTACAATAAACTACCAATGGCCCTTAAAAGGGCCTTTTGTGGGACATTGCCCCAAAAATATCAGCTCTTTTACCTGTAAAAAAATCTAAAATAACCTAAGCCCCCCATTGCCCTGAAAAGGGCATTTGTATGGGCATTGCCCTTAAAAGGGCATTTAGCTCTTTTACATTCCCAGACCCTAATCTAAAAATAAAACCCACCCAAAAAAACCTTAAAAAAAGCTAACCTAGTATATTTAAAAAAATTGATTAGGGTTAGGGTTTTTTTTTTCCCCAAATAAATTTTTATTGAAAATATAACAAATCAAGTTGATAACATTACAACAACAAAAATAAGTTTCGGGTATTAACCAAAGATCAAACATATCTCAAAGGTACAATAAAGGTAACTTACAGATCATTTTGGTGTGTCAGGATGAACAGTTGTATAATATAAATGTCAGAGAACAGAAAAGAACCGGGCAGGCACTCCAGGGGGTAGTGTATAATAAAAATACAAATTTTATTAGAGCAAAACAAGTAAAAACAGCAAAAGCTGAACGCTCTTGTGGAGTCAGGAGAAAGCTGACAGACAACAGGCCTGTGGGAGGTAGAGAAGAAGATAAAGCTTGTTTACTTAGGGCTTTCTTGGTAATGGAACCATGGTTCCCATATAGTCCAATACAGGTCCTCTTTGTCCAGTCTCAAATAGAAACTTCTTTCCATTTTGTCAAAATATTTAATAGTAGTAACTACATCAGAGATATCTGGGGGTAATGTTTGTTTCCAGGCTCTTGCTATGGTGAGTTTCATAGCAGCAAAAAGAAAGATGACCAGTTTAGATCGCGAGGTGGGTATGGTGATTGGGAAGATATGAAAGAGAGCTGTCTCCGGTCCGGATGGTATTGACAGTCCCATTTCTTCACATAAATGAAATACTTTATTCCAGCATGATCTCAGGGCTGGGCAACTCCACCAAATATATAGGTCAGTTCCTCTTTCACCACAATTACGCCAGCATAGAGGGGAAGATAGTGGGAACATCTGTGAGAGTCTGGCAGGTGTATACTACAACCTGAGAAGGATTTTCATATGTGATTCAATGGTGTTTGCACAGTGTAAAGTTTTCTTAGTCAGTGTTATAGCTCGGTGTAAGTCATTATCAGTAATGGTCCTAGATAGGTATTCCAAGGGTTTAAGTTGCCAGATTCTGTCAGAATTGTTAGATTTCTGAATCAAATTGTAATGTTTTGATAGGGTTTTGGGGGTCCTTGTTTTTAATTTCCATAATTTTTACCATGTAGTCAAGGGTCTGTTGTCAGCTTTAGGGAAGCCCCATGATATTAAGAAGTTGTGTAATATGGTATATTCAAACAGGGCCCAAGGAGGAGGATCCTGTATTAGGGAGCCTATTCTCTGTGGTGGGGTAAGTTTTTCTGAGGAGTAAAGCTGGGTGACATGCTGAATGTTCCATATTTTCCATTGTGAAGAATGCATGTCTGGAAGCACTGCTAGTAAGCTAGGGATAGAATGTATCGGAGATGGATGCGGTGCAATTTCGGAAAGGTGTCTAATAGTATGCCACACTTTTAGGTTATCCCTTATGATGGGATTATTGATCCCCAAATCGTCTAAGCGATAGGTTGGGATCCAGAGGAGATCCTCTAGTCCCACTCCGGAGGGCAGTTCCGAGGATTCCGCATCTCTCCACCACTGTGGTTCACCTCTGTCCGCCCAAGCGGATATGTGTGTTAATCTGGCAGCCTCATAGTATCCCTGTATACTGGGCATGGCAACACCACCTTGTCCAAACTGTTTTTGAAGTATTTTTGAAGCTATACGGGGTCTAGAAGGTCCCCATACATATCCTAGACAGAGAGATTGGAGTCTACAGATCAGTATCTTAGGGCTGTTTAGGGACAAGCATCTAAAGTAATAAATTATCTTGGGAAGGATAGTCATTTTAAGAGACGAAATGCTTCCCAGCCATGAGACTTCCTTGAAAGTCCAAGATTTTAGAAGTGTGGAGATCTCTTGCAATACAGGGTTAGGGTTTTTTAATATGTAATTTAGTTAATTAAATTGGTAGTTTAATTTATTTGTAGTATAATAGTTAGGGTAGGTTAATTAATAGTTTAAAATTGTTAATTTTAACTCTACAGGTAAGTTTAAATGTATTTGAAGATAAGGATGTTGTAATTTTAATTTAAAGTTAGCGGGTTGTTAGGTTTAGGGGTTAATAGCTTAATTTAGTTTATGGCGATGTGGGGGTCTGACTGTTTAGGGGTAGTGATGTCCCGAACTGTTCGCCCGCGAACGGTTCACGACGAATATAGCTTGTTCGCGTTCGTGTTTGTGGGCGAACACATGGCGATGTTCGATCCGCCCCTATGTGTCATCATTGTGGAAACTTTGACCCTTTATGTCACAGCCGCCTGACACATTAGAGCCAATCAACATCAGACACTCCCTCACAGACCCTCCCAGCTACTCGGAATCCGCCATTTTAGACTCATAACGACCTTGCTTTCTTAATGAGAGGACGTGTTGTGTTTTTGCTCCTGACATTAATAGTAAAAACATAGGCCTAGATTTGGAGTTTGGCGGTAGATGGGCTGTTAACGCTCCGCGGGTTTTATGTCTAACGCACGGCATTGTTTGACTCCGGTATTTAGAGTACAAAAAAGACCATCTACCGATGCTCCTAACGCGTGTATGTCACACGCGTAATCCTGCCCGCGTTAGACAGTCTCCCATAGAGATCAATGGAAAAGAAAAAAAATAGCTTTTTTCACCTAACACTCGATCTCGCGAGAAATACGCACGGCTCGGTCATATGACGCATACCACATCATGCACAACAATAACACGCCCCAAATGTCACAACAACAATCAATCAACAAAGCACACAAGCATTACACATTCACAAACGGGGGCATTTTTAACAAAATTTAATACGGGGAATACGCATATACTTTAAGATGCGGAAATTCGCAAAATAACAACAAGGAATAAAAAATATATACATACACTTGAAAAATACTTGCATTCAATATCACTATATATTAGGACAAACATACATATACAACACTTCACTAATAACACACCATCGCAAATTCACATTTAAAAACAATACTATTGGACAATGTTAGAGAAAACGACCACTATGACATCATCACATTCTACACATTCCACAAATACTAACTCAAAATGAGCATGCGCAAATTCGCACACCTAATACACATTGCACTAATACGAATTGCTAATAATGCACACCTGAACACAATTTACAACGCAAATAGGTACATCATTAAACATTTACACAGGGTATATAAGCACCACACAAGCAGGGCTTCTTTGACTGTGTTGCTGGTGGGTCTTTGGAGATTGGAGGTTGAAGATTAGAGAGTTGGTGCATTATTGTGAGTGAGTTAGTGTTAGCGTGAGAGAGTCAGTTGGTAGTGTTATCGTGAGTGAGTTAGTGGGAATTAGTGGGAGAGAGTCTGTTAGAGGGAGCGTGAGTGAGTTAGTGGGAGTGGGAGTTGTTAGTGAGAGTTGTTAGTGGGAGCGTGAGTTAGTGGTAGTTAGTGAGAGTTAGTGGGAGTGTTTGTTAGTGAGAATTAGTAGTAGTGTGAGTTAGTGAGAATTAGTAGTAGTGTGAGTTAGTGAGAATTAGTAGTAGTGTGAGTTAGCGAGCGAGTGATTTTTCTGTACACTTAACACATTTACACGCAAACACATTCAATACATACATACACTTATCAATAACACTACATACACTCCATACCCCATACCCCCTCATACTACACTCCATACCCCATTCCCTGTAGTCCCATTCCCTGTAATCCCATTTCCTCTTATCCCATACCCCATACCCATCCCATACCCATACCCTAGTTACATTTAGTTTACATATCCTCCTTTTAGTCTTATTCTTCTTTTGGTTTATTTAAATACTCCTTACCCTCTTTGTTTTTTTACATCCCTCTCACACTTTAAGCACCTTTTTTGTCTTTTGACTTCTTTATTTTGACCCCCTTTCATTTCATCACACTCACTTTTTGTTTGATTATTTGGGGTTTAGTTTAGGGAACAGATGGAGACCAGGCAGGGGACAGGTAGAGGGGGGAGGAGAGGGAGGGGGAGAGGAACAGGGCAGGAAGGGGAGCAGGAAGGGGGGCAGGAAGCGGGGGTGGAAGCGGTGGGTGGACCCAGCCACTTGGTTCAAGATGACCAAGTGGCTGGGCCCAGTGGCGGTCAGAGTAGGGCATCACAGTCCGGGAAACAGAGGGCATCGTCACAGGGGAAGGCCAAGGCGACTAGGGAGGCGAGGTTTTCGATGGAGGAGAAGGAGGCCCTCGTAGAGGCCTATATGGCCAGGCATAGGATGCTGCAGCACCAAAAGACCACCCCGACTGACAAGAGGAGGCTCTGGAACGAGATCAGAAATGCAGTCAATGCAGTGGGTGGCCGGAACAGAGATCTGGATTCGATAAAACATCGCTACCGGGACTGTAAAATGGATCTCAAAAAAAAGTTAAGTCTGGAGGCCCGACATGCCGCAGGAACCGGTGGCGGACCTGCCCTGGAAATAGAGTTCTGCCGATGGGAGGAATTGTTGCGGCCCAGCATCTCCGAGGTGGAAGTAGTCGGTATCGGAGGAATTGATACCGGGAACCTGCCACTCTCATCTGACGGTAAGCTCATTTAAGAATAAATTCACATACGAATGTATTTCAATGGACACTATACGCAAACCTTTACTTTCATGATTAAGGTAGCGAATACAATTTGTCAAAACATTCAAATGTAGTTATATTACCTAATTTGATTCATTCTTGAGATATACTTTAATGAAGAAATAGACATGCACACGGTGAAACAATCACAGGAGGCAGCTATATTCAGCTACCAATCGGCATCTTCTAAGCATATCTAGATATGCTTTCCAGCAAAGAATATACAGAGAATGAAGCTAATTAGATAAGAAAAGGACATTAGAAAGTTGATTATAAATGTATGCTTCTAAATCATGAAAGATAAAACATTGGGTATAATGTCCCTTTAAGGATCAGATTAATGCTATTACGCTGTTTACACGCATTCACAATTACTTTGCGGTTACATCAGTATCTAGGCTATAGGTTAGGTGTGCATTTAAACAGACTGAAAAAAAACGCTAAAACATTCAGATTTAACACAGATATCACAAACACGGTTTAGAAAATAAGGACATCGTATTGATTGTTAGATTTCAAAGTGGATTAATGATTCTGCTTTTGTAATTGTATCGTAAGCTAAGTCATTTAAAGCTTGATTTGGAAATATGCTAATATATACATTGTTTCTTTGTTCAAATATACAGAGTCCGGGGAGGAGGCAGCACAACAAATACAGCCTCCTCCATCTCCCCGGGATGAGAGTGGTGGGGAGGAATTTCCACTTCGGAGGGAAGAGGCCCCCCATGACGAAGAGCGCACGGGAGCTGATGAAGAGGCCCCGGAAGCAGAGGAGGAGCCCGCGGAACCAGAACCAGAGGCCCCTCAAAGACCCGCACCCCGCCATGCACGGGTACCCCGCCGTGCACAACAAGAGGAAATAGCGGAGGTGCGGGTTCTACTAGACTACATAGACCAGATGCGTAACTCCCGGATACAGAATATAGAAGGCAGAAGTAGAATTATTGAAGAGCTCAGTGGCATTCGAGAAGGCCAAAACCAAATCATACACCTCCTTACTCTAATAGAAGAACGCCAAAACAGAACCTTTACACTCCAACAAGAGATGTTGAATTTCATCCGGGAGGCGCATGCTGGTCTGCATCCTGCTGCTGGGCCTCCTGCTGCTGGGCCTCCTGCTGCTGGGCCTCCTGCTGCTGGGCCTCCTGCTGCTGGGCCTCCTGCTGCTGGGCCATCTGCTGCTGGGCCATCTTCTCCTGGGCCATCTTCTCCTGCTGCTGGGCCATCTTCTCCTGCTGCTGGGCCATCTTCTCCTGCTGCTGGGCCATCTTCTCCTGCTGCTGAGCCATCTTCTCCTCCTCAGCCATCTTCTCCTCCTCACCTTGGTCGTCCCAGTACTCTTCCTTCCACTCTTCCCACAACATCTCCAAGGAGAACTCGTCAGAGTCGGCAGTTGCCCCTCCCAGAGCCTCAGCCCCGTGGGAAGAGGGGAAGGAAGAGGAAGTAAGTATTTTTTTCCATCTTTTCTGGTTTTTTTATTTAATGTGTAATGGATAGGTATGTGATGATGTGGTTTTCATACACTTGTGGACCACACTCTGTATATAATCGACTTCTATGGGACCGGGTCCATGGAGGCAGATTGTTTGCAGAGTGTGGGTTATAAGTGTGTGAAAACCACATCATCACATACCCATCCTTGTTCATGATATTGATTGGTTTCTGTGATGTGATGTCCAAACTGTTTCCCGAATCGCAAACAAAATTACCCTTACAATTATCCATGATGGCATATTACTGTTTGAATGCCAATAACACAGCTTAAAGGGACAGTCAGAAAATTATTGATTACAAAGAAAACACTGTATTACGCATTATCAAGTTGGAAACAACAAAACATGGAGAAATACGTGTGATTTATGTGCTTACCCTTGTATCTATGACTATGAAAAATGAACACTTATTTGTTGTTCTGATCTAACAACATTTTAGATATCAATGATCAATACATGTTAAATAATATGCTGTATGAGCACAAGGTTTAACATATACAAATGCTATCCAAATGCCCTCTAGTGCTCAAATTGTACAATGATTACATGCACTCTTCAAGCTCGAAGAAATCAGCACACGAACCTCATAGGTTTAGATAGCAAATTAAAATAAACACAGACAAATGATTAATTGGTGAGAAAACTTTGATATCATTGATATTACATAATTGACTTTTAGAATAATGCAAAACATTATTTGTTTTCTAAACTGTCCCTTTAACAAAATTACATATGCTAACATATATTTGAAGATTGTTGGTATATCTACATGTACTTGTTCAAACAATAAATATTGAAAAAAGATTTATATTGACGTGATAAATAAAGTATATTTTCTTAAAGAGACATTATTGTGTTCATTTATTTTCAGAAAGACATTTGTTTTAACAATGAATATGGTTTCAAGTCCTTTTAGGAGTGGGGGGGTGAAAATATGCTAACAATAATATATTTGGAGATTAACCAATGTGGAACTCATACATGATACAAAAATAAACATTTGCATTAAAGGGACAGTATACTATCTTTTTAACAGAACTGTATGTAATAGACACTACTACAAACAACAAGATTAACATATACTGATATCAATGTTACAAAGTTTCAAACACTTTCTAAGAAAACCGGGTTATCTCTATTGAAAATATAGATGAACCCCCATTACAACCGTAAAAAAAAACACAATACACCATCATACACAAAACAGGAGAAAGCTGGAGATGGTACTCACATGAAACTTAGAGGCTTGGCGAGGAGTCTGATAATTAATTACATTTTATTTGAACAGAACCAAAATGAAACGTGTATTTGTTAAACAATGGACTATCTAACTAGAGACCAAATTTAAAGATTTCATTTATAATGTGAGTGTCTAATGAACCTTTAATAAAATATAGAACGAAATTACATTTAGAAGAAGTCGGCATCATATATTTAGCATATGATAAAGATAAATGCATATTGATTACTTGATTCTAACACAATAGCGCATATTTATTCATTAGATATCTTTAACATTAAACACAACAGTCATTTTTCAGAAAAAGGAACATATTGTTGACAAACATATTAAACAACATGGACTATAGAGATTTGCACTTGCCTCGAAATATCATATGCATGAAAACATTTTGCTTTCGTTCGTTTATTCAACCAGACATCCAGCAAAATAGAATTTGGTGGTCTTTATCAGCTACGGGTCAACAATGTAACATGATGCAAATAATACATATTCGCAAGGTTATTAAAATTGGCTGCAGTCACAAACGTGTTTAACATGCACAAACAAATATTGCGGGACTACGTAATACAATCAGACGTTTTTTTACCTTTGCAGGTGACGTCTTAACATGGCGCTTCCTTGATCACGTAAGAACGCCATCCAATAAAAGGCACATTCTTGATCACGTAAGAACGCCCAAAAAAAAAGGCGCATCCTTGATCGCGTAAAAACGCCATCCAATAAAAGGCACATTCTTGATCACGTAAGAACGCCCAAAAAAAAAGGCGCATCCTTGATCGCGTAAAAACGCCATCCAATAAAAGGCACATTCTTGATCACGTAAGAACGTCAGTCAATACAAGGAATCATTGGACAGCCTGGCAGGTGACGTCTTAATCAACATGGCGCATCCGAGATCGCTGAAAAACCGCAGCCAATACAAGGACTCAGTTGACAGCTTGGCATATCACTAAGAAACATATTTATATTTTAGGAACTAGTATGTGTCTAGATTGCTATCTAGGAATGTCACGAAATCATGAATCATCTTTTCGGACTTGACTGTCCCTTGAACTATAGCTATGGTGTATATCTTTAACATTTAAAAGATACACATGAGAAATACATATGACATTGATGTTTTAAGATATGTTTTGATTTTTTGGGAATAACAATAATTATACATGGATTGATTAAACGTGTCATTTATTCAAGTTTAAAAATGGTCAGCCTACCTATAGCCATATATGGGAGAAGTATTTTGTTAACAAATATTCATCATCTAAAATATGCGCATTACACAGAGATTGATTTGGTTACTTTTACAATAAGATAGAATTGAAAATGAAATACATGTGCTGTCAACATTACAATAAGATTGTTTATTAATAAGATTATATGTCCTTGTTCATGTAAAAAGGACAAAAACGCTTAAGAAATGGAAATACATTCATTAACAATTGTGTTCACCATCACTTAAAGGGACATGATTATTTTTTTTAAAAAGAGGATACACATAGACAATACTTTTTAAATAAAATGAAAACTTTACAGGGATTATATCATTGTATCAATCCTCAGATCATTTGTTAAAGGTGCATCAATTCATGCAGAGTTTCGAAATACACACATGGATGTGAAAATTTAAATATACATATATACACAAATAACTATCTATATATACATATATAAAACAATTACTATGCTAATCATAATCATGCAATGATAAAGCTAATAGAAAAATACATAAAGACAAATAATAAGATTACATTGGAGATGTTAATCTTAAAGTCATTTACAATTGTCTTACATATATAATTTTTGATAAAAATTATTTTTGGTAGGTCCCTTTAAGGATCAACAAGATAAACTAGAGCTTTCAAAAAATAACAGGAAGAATGAGGACAAATAATCGTGCAATGACATGTCTTTTATTAATATGTAAGAAAACATCAACAACGTTTAGAAATAATATTGTAAAAATAAGGAATATTTGAGCCATATGACAAGGTAACAGAGTGCATCACAGTCCATGAAGAGAGTTGCCAAGGGCCAGCATAGCCCCATTTGAGCCATATGACAAGGTAACAGAGTGCATCACAGTCCATGAAGAGAGTTGCCAAGGGCCAGCATAGCCCCATTTGAGCCATATGACAAGGTAACAGAGTGCATCACAGTCCATGAAGAGAGTTGCCAAGGGCCAGCATAGCCCCATTTGAGCCATATGACAAGGTAACAGAGTGCATCACAGTCCATGAAGAGAGTTGCCAAGGGCCAGCATAGCCCCATTTGAGCCATATGACAAGGTAACAGAGTGCATCACAGTCCATGAAGAGAGTTGCCAAGGGCCAGCATAGCCCCATTTGAGCCATATGACAAGGTAACAGAGTGCATCACAGTCCATGAAGAGAGTTGCCAAGGGCCAGCATAGCCCCATTTGAGCCATATGACAAGGTAACAGAGTGCATCACAGTCCATGAAGAGAGTTGCCAAGGGCCAGCATAGCCCCATTTGAGCCATATGACAAGGTAACAGAGTGCATCACAGTCCATGAAGAGAGTTGCCAAGGGCCAGCATAGCCCCATTTGAGCCATATGACAAGGTAACAGAGTGCATCACAGTCCATGAAGAGAGTTGCCAAGGGCCAGCATAGCCCCATTTGAGCCATATGACAAGGTAAAAGAGTGCATCACAGTCCATGAAGAGAGTTGCCAAGGGCCAGCATAGCCCCATTTGAGCCATATGACAAGGTAAAAGAGTGCAACAGGCACAACAATAAACTGTGAATAAGGCCAAATGGCAACAATAAAACAAAACATCAACATGTGGACAGAGGATTCTCATCTGCGACCTTGGAGCATCTCCAGATCCTCCACTTACTGGTCATCCTCTTCATTGTCCTGTGCATGTCCAGCTCCAGATTCAGGCCTTGAACTTAATCGCATTATTTCACGCAGAGTCAAGTCCTGAATCCGGAGCAGGGCCTGCATGGTGTCGTTCATCCCTCTCAGGCCAGCTGCGTTCCTCAGCACGGCCTGCTCTACTCGTGCTAGACCTTCTAGCATGAGCCATGCTGAGTCACAGCCTAAAATAAAGAATAAATTAAATATTAAGGATAATTACACAACAGACGAAAAAATAAGCAAAGATACATTGTCATCATAAAGACAAATCATTCTTTACATCAATTAGTTTTAATTGATTCTTTACACATGAAATATGTTATTCAGACAGACTGAAATCATTAAAGGGACAGTTTACTCAAACATGTTGTCCCCTTTAATTGGTTTTAGATGATCCACTTATACAGCTTGAGTGTATAAAATCTTGTTAAAGGATTTACATTGTACTTACATTAGCAATTTAAATATTTTAATTATACTGTGGTAGGCACACCTATCCTTAAACATTTTGGCGTTGAGGACAAGCTGTGTAAACATAGCAACCTGAAGAAATTACATTCCCACTGGGTTAGACAAGAGATAATGTATCAACATTTGTACATAAATTGTTGGATCCAAGTAGTGGTGATTGTTATATGTAGTGATATCAAATTAAAGGGACACTGAACATAAATATTTAATTGACTGATTCAGATAGAGCATGACATTACAAATATTTAAAAATTACACATATTCTTTAAATGTTAGAATTCTCTAGCTAGATTTTGAATGCAAGAATGTCGGTTTGTAGGGCAGGCCATATTTGTTTATCAACTTTGTTTGTCCCTGCTGGTTGATGGATACATTCATCCAACAATAAAGAAATGATGTCCACAATTATTTTCTATTTAAAAATAATTCTAGGCATTTCTTTGTTTCAATAAAGATAGCAAGAGAATGAAGAATAATTCATAAGAGTATTAAATTATAAATTTGATTAACATTGCATGCTCTATTTGAATCACAATATAAAATATTTACCTTCAGTGTACCTTTAAGTATCTTATAATGTTGATTTTGAATGATACTTACAGCTGTGCCTGGGAAGGACAATCCGACACCCAGGACAATGAAGGTTGAGACAGGGGGGAGGGATGGGATTGGCGTGGGGAGGGATGGGATTGGCGTGGGGAGGGATGGGATTGGCTTGGGGAGGGATGAGCTGCTGCTCCGGGGTAGGCCGTACAGCTGGGGAGTGTTGAGTTTGGGTCTGGGCAGCTGTACGGCCCATAATACGGGGAGAGCGGCGAAGGGGGGTGTAGGGGCGTGTTTTGGGAGGGACAGGAAATGACGAATGGGAAGGGCCGGCAGGGGTCTGGGCATGGTCAGGAGTCTGGGCAGGGGCAGGGGTCTGGGCAGGGGCAGGGGTCTGGGCATGGTCAGGGGTCTGGGCAGGGGTCTGGGCATGGTCAGGGGACTGGGCAGGGGCGGAAAACAGATGACCAGAAGTGGCGGATCCATCTGGAAAAAATAAAAAAATAGATTAACATCTCATACATCATGAAATCAAATCAACGCATTTCAAATTGATTATGTTTTCAATATACTTCGAAGTGTGTTTGAATTTGTAAACAATTATGAAATGAGGATATGGTATGCATATAGGCACTCAGATGAATATCAATTACTGTCTGTACAATTATAACATTATTATTGTGTTTTGGCCTGGAATATGCATGTGACATAATGATGGCATGAATTATAAATTCTTTAAAAAAAAATTATTTTCATGCTGCCTGATATAGAAAGGGGGCAGTAGTGTATTTGAACAGACAAATAATATTCCTTTTTAAAGTGCAAAAGCTGTAGACTTTGAACGTCTTCAATAAAATGATTTCCAATAAAGCAACATGTTGGAAACATGATAGATATATTTCACATACCATCAGACTCCAAGGCAGCCTCTTCCTCCTCTGTCACACATGTTAAATCAATCTCTGTAAAACATAACATGTTGTGTACACGTTAAGATCAGATATTATAACATATGTTACTGTTGTTCAAAGACACACATCAATGTTGCATTAAAGATATACACACCCAAAGTTATGATTTACATCATTTTGATGGAGCATACAAATTACATTAGATTTGTTATTGTCAATGATTCAGATTTTCTATGTATTGTTTGTATTAATTTCTAAATCAGAAAAGCATAGTACATAGAACATTTAAGATTTCTCATGTGTGTATCACTTGATGACTGTTGTCAAAAATGAGCATGGAAACAAACATATGCTATACATATTCTGAATAACAAAGGTGTAGACTAATAAAGTTGTAATTATTAATCTTTCAATATTCAAAGAAAATTAATATATAATCAGAAGAGAAAATTATATGTTTGTTTCAAATGTTATGCTTCATCAGAATCATGCTCATAATATTGATTACCAATACACCTTCAATGACATATAAATGAGTCAATGGACTTACCAGGGGACCGCAAAGGCGGCTCTGTGTCACTGCTGGATTCCTGTGGGCTCCCCACACCAACTCTCTCTATGAATGATATAGATATATATTAATAAACACATTTGGGATATCACTAAAATCACATCTGTATCGAATTTTATGATTAATCAACTTTAAAATGTGAAGAATAGAGCAGTCATTAAACAAAAAAATGCTTGATTGAATCAAGGGGATTCTGTTAAAAATGATGTATTGAACATATGTTTAATTTCTGACTATATTAGACATCAAACTCATCTCATACGATGCTATTGCATATCTAAATATACCCATTGATCAATGTTCTTCAAAGAATACACACAAACCACATTTTGAATAACAGCTGTTGACAAATATAAACAAAGACATGTGGCACATCGAGCCATTTGTGCAATGTACAGTAATCTTGTTTAGGACACAACACATATTGATCACAATACAAAACCAAATTGATTAGTACAAATATGTAATGATGGTGCTGTTAGAGTATGCTGATATCTATAAAGTAACTCCAACAGTGAATATGTGAATTATATATCAATATTGTTTAATCCAAAGAATGTAAAGATGAATGAATCTATTGTTTATTAAAGGGACACTGACATGATTTATTTCAGTCATTGATTTTACATTTCAAACTGTTCAAAATGATTTAACATTGACTCCTATTATAATTTTAGTGTTGCTACATTTTAATATTAAAGGCAGATAAGCAATATTGGATTCCATAAATATTGTTTGTTGAAGGTATCCACCAATCATCAATAAAAACCACGGTTGGTCAACCAAAATTGAGCTGCAGATAAACGTACATTCTTGATTTTAAAATCCATTTAGCAATAGAATATTTCACATATGATGATAGTATTATATTTAAATGTTTATTAATATTGCATACTCTATCTGAATGACAACATTAATAATTTTAGCTCAGTATCCCTTTAATATAAAATTTTATTGATTTGACAATGTTGGTGTTAATGAATTCTCTACTCCATATGTTGATGTAATGAATGGGATTGAGCATGCAATTCAAATCTAATATGTTATTTAAGGATATCCGAAGAATTATTTAATTTTCATCTATTAAAGGGACATTACATATAAATATTGAACAATGTGGATTTAGTATGTAATGTTCTGTCCATGTTTCTAAGACAAATGTCAATTAAAATGAGACATACCATACTGTGACAAGCCCTGCCTTAAGGATCCAGCAGCAACATCCATATCTGTAATATATTAAATGAGGATTGCATATCATTAATACAAATCATGCCATGTTTAAAATCTTTACATTATTAGCAAATCAATTTAAAACTATTAATCCTTTGGTAGTCCCATGAGTTAATTGTTTCCTCAATTAAATTCATGATAAATATATCCTGTACTCTTATTTTCAATCACTTGTGTTGTTTACTGTAGCTTTAATTATTTTTTGTTGTTATTTCATTATCATCAATTGATGGGCATATGTTATAATTTATTTGTATTCTTTTTTTATTATGTATAATATTGAAAATAAGAATACTGTATTCTTCACATATATAATAATTCACATTTCATTTTGACCAACATGTATAAAGCAATGCCACTTACAGCAAAGCCATGTTAACGTGGATGCGCAATTCCATTTTCGCGATCATTGCGCAATGATTCCAAGCGGAATAACGCATCCGTCATTTGACCAACATGTATAAAGCAATGCCACTTACAGCAAAGCCATGTTAACGTGGATGCGCAATTCCATTTTCGCGATCATTGCGCAATGATTCCAAGCGGAATAACGCATCCGTCATTTGACCAACATGTATAAAGCAATGCCACTTACAGCAAAGCCATGTTAACGTGGATGCGCAATTCCATTTTCGCGATCATTGCGCAATGATTCCAAGCGGAATAACGCATCCGTCATTTGACCAACATGTATAAAGCAATGCCACTTACAGCTAACCCATGTTAATGTGGATGCGAAATTCCATTTTCGCTCTGTGACGCATATTCTGTAGAGCGCAAGACACATCATTCCTATTTCATGTATCACTAATCTAAAATCAGATATCTAAACATCATATGCAGTGTATGTTGTGAGATCTGTATAGGTTTAGTATCTGACTATATACACATTTTTTGATAAAAATAACAAATATTAAGATATTATATGAAGTTGGATAATTACCTGGTTCAGATTCTCCATCTCCTCCCAGGCCACCGGACGGAGAAGCAGCTGCCCTGGCCCCCGCGTCAGGACTTTCAGATCCCGCAGCTGGGAGGGAAGAAGAGGAGGCCGAGGATGGCGAGGATCTAAATCTTTTGGGGACCCGGAGATTGAGGAGCTCGCATAAAGTCACCTCATAAGGGAGTAGGTACAGTTTCCGTGGGGCCTCTCTTTTGCCACCTCTTTTACGGGCTTGTACCCAGTCCCTTATGAGGTTGACTTTTTTTGATAACCGCAACCTCATATCTCCGAATCTCCTCATGATCTGATCCTGGGTCCTCTGGACGTCACACACCAATCTAACCGCATTGGTGATAGACTCCCAGAGGGCCTTCTTAACATGCGCATCTGTCAACCTCCTCTTGTTCCCAAACAGCTGGGGATAAAAGTCCTTGACGGCGTGGACCAGTGCAGCGCTCTCCTCCTTGGTGAACCTGGGAACTGACATGCCTGCCGAGTTGCGTATATATAATATATAAAAACAAATACACCAGCAGGCATTAGAGAACTGACAAAGATGGCAACGTGTAATGGACTTTTATATGGTGAAGTAAACATGAGATGCACCATGGGACAAGTTATCTGTACATCTGATTGGATAAAAGTTTGAAATATTGTTAGAATGTCTGTGAGACCATCCTGACTCAAGTTGTGTTTGTGTGATGAACTCGGATTGGCCGTTCATTAATGTTTCATATCTTAGTAACTTCCTTACACATACCTCATGGTGGTGCTGTTACTTCATTTTTCATGTAGACTTATTAGTAACTCATGGGCCTGTCATGCGGATATGTGTGACGCAGATTTTATATCCGTGATCCGTTAAATATTAATGATTAAATTCTCTTTAAAATCTAATACTGTCACATTATTAAATGTTGTAGACATTTCTCGGTTTAATAACGGTCTTTTTCTTTAATACAAATACACATTTAATATTGTATGGCTTTATTGTTCATAAAATCCATTTATTGACTTATTGTGAAGTATTGATATTGCTCTATTAAATGTATTTCATAATGCACATTGATTGTGTGCTATTGCGTGACATTAGACTCTAATGTTTAAAGATGCTAATCTTGTGTTTCAAGATGCGTTTCCCACACAATATTTCTGAATGTTCAAATTCAGGTTATAAGGTCAGTAACTTGGATAATCTGTTTATAAATGTTAAACTACAGGTTTGTTTGTTATTAGCAAATAAACCTTGAGCTTGTATTTGTCTGAAGTGCTCATATATGTTATTGTGCAATGGCGTCTTTATTTTTAAATAGACATTACAAACAATTGTATCAAATGATCTGTAGAGATAGAAGATTGTTTAGACTTTAAAATGTAAATCAATTTATCTTAGTATTTATATATCCTCAACAGAAGAATTTTAAATGCACATGGTTGAGCCAATCACATAAGGCATCTCTGTGCATCCACCAATCTTCATCTACTGAGCCTATCTCGATATGCTTTTCAAGCAAAGTATGTCAAGATAGGAAGAGAAGTAAATACACTATTTAAATCTCTTAAAGGGACACTGTCCAAACAAATTTAGCGTTGGTGATTCAGATTGAGCATGAAATGTTAATCAACTTTATAATTTAATCCGATTCTCAAATGTTAACAGTTATCTTGTTATCTTTCTTTGCAAATCAATAATTATATTTTAGATTACGGACAATTGTTTCCAAAAAACCTGGGTTGTCCTTGATGATTGTTGGATAAATTAATCCAAACAAAAAAAGCAAGTTCTGTCCAGAGTACTGAAGCAAATAAATTATCTATTTAATGCCTTTTTTTTAAACTAATGATAGCAACATCACAAGGAGCATTCATAATACGAGACAATGTTTAAAGTTGCTTAAAATAGAATACTCATTCATAATGTATAAATCATTAATTTTTTAACTGTCTCCCTTTAAGTATATTTTTATTTCATGTCCCTTTAAAGAAACATTTCACAATAATGCTTAAAATATCAGAAACATAGGCACCTTCCTTTTGCTAAATTAGTATAACATATGAGTAAAGCAAATTTAGATTAACTTCTGGATTGTTTTACACACTGACTGAAATATATTTTGTAAAGGAGGTATTTTGGAGCCTTCAGCTTAGAGGGACATTAAGCTATATCTTATGTATGCATTTTGTATAAGATTATAATATTTGAACAACTTAATATGTTTTGTTATTCAATCATTAGATTGTAATTATATATTCTTGGATTAAATACATATCTACATAGGCTATTTTGATGCTGATTGTTGGTTGCACATAGATGCCTTATGTAATTGACTAAGATATGTGCATTGATGTATTTTTTTAAAAGTATATTTAAAGACTGAATGTAATTCTATATTACTTTCTAAATATGTTTACAATCTTTTATTATTTTTAAAAAAAATCTATACACAATATACTTTGTGAATGTCCCTTTAAGGACCAAAACATTTGTAATGTTGATTTAACATTGTCAAAATAAACTAAAGGGGAATTCAAATTATATATAGATATTTGATGTCGAACCCAAGAGGTAAGATTTTAAAAACTACATAATATTAATAACTATAGTTAAATGACTCCAGTAGAAAATTACATCGATTAACCTGGCATCCAATAACTAGCTTGTGAAAAATATGAAGTTAAATGACCTACCATTTATAAAAGTAACAATTAAAATAATTTCGAAAATAATGTTTTGAGATACCTAAGGAAGATACAAGATCTGATAAAATTAATTTTACATTCAACAACACTGTCACTTTAATGTAATTGAACCACTTCCCCTTCTTAAAAGTGAAATTAAATAATTTGAGATATTTTGACTACATATCCGAAATTAATTTAACATCTAAGAATTTCAAAAGAAAAGCATCGATGGATCTCACTCCCCAATTAATGTTAAAAAAGATAGTTTAATGTAATATTCTCGGAATCAGTTGATTTTCTAAAATTAATGCATTATTTGATCTTATGCATGTGCTTGTCAAATAGCCAACTACCAGTCATGGGAGTCAAACTTTTTTTTATTGACAGATTATATGGATATTTATTATAATCTGTTCAAAAGAATGTATTTAATAATAAAATGTTTATTATTAACATTTAAAATAAAAAAAAAAGTTTATGAAAAAAAAAAAATATTCCTGGAAGTCATCAGATGCCAATCTGAAATTAAAAAAAAATTGAACTAAGTTAATACACACGTTGTCAAATATTCATAAAATACATTTCCAATCATCTTGTGTCTATGCTCTAACTTTGTTCAACATTTATTAAAGATATTTATTAAATTGTTTTTTTTAAATAAAAAAAAACATACACCATTATATTGTGGATTAAAAATTCAATTTAAATATCCAAATTTCTAATTATACATAATAATGTATATCACATTTCAACAATATATGTATGCTGAACATAAATGTAATATTTCATGTCCATTCAAATACCTCTATATCAACTATAATATGTATTCCTTTTTCTGATTGTGATCCCTAAATATCTAATGATGAAATAAGTATGACTAATGTATGTAAGCTAACAATAATCAACATTCTTCATGTGATTCTTAACTAGCATGCACCAACCTGGACAATGCATGGTCTTTGAAAGTCAATTCAGGGTTAAACAGTTGATCTTCAATAGGTGTCTTATTCATCAGTTCATTAAATAGAGGACTGGGAAATACCATCTAAAAAAGTACAATCATCTAAGTGTCTGATTGTGATCCATAAATATCTAATTAACAACTAAATATGACTAATGTATGTAAGCTACTAATATTCTACAGTCTTCACTAGCATGCATTGGTACACCAACCTGGACAATGCATGGTGTTTGAAAGTCAATTCAGGGGTAAACAGTTGATCTTCAATAGGTGTCTTATTCATCAGTTCATTAAATAGAGGACTGGGAAATACCATCTAAAAAAGTACAATCATCTAAGTGTCTGATTGTGATCCATAAATATCTAATTAACAACTAAATATGACTAATGTATGTAAGCTACTAATATTCTACAGTCTTCACTAGCATGCATTGGTACACCAACCTGGACAATGCATGGTGTTTGAAAGTCAATTCAGGGGTAAACAGTTGATCTTCAATAGGTGTCTTATTCATCAGTTCATTAAATAGAGGACTGGGAAATACCATCTAAAAAAGTACAATCATCTAAGTGTCTGATTGTGATCCATAAATATCTAATTAACAACTAAATATGACTAATGTATGTAAGCTACTAATATTCTACAGTCTTCACTAGCATGCATTGGTACACCAACCTGGACAATGCATGGTCTTTGAAAGTCAATTCAGGGGTAAACAGTTGATCTTCAATAGGTGTCTTATTCATCAGTTCATTAAATAGAGGACTGGGAAATACCATCTACAAAATAGAAAATCATCTAAGTGTCTCCAATAGGATGTCTCCACAGCCTTATTCTATCAAATAGTTTGCACTTACCATGTGAACATGTCTTTGTATGGTTTTCAAGGTCAGCAGAATTGAAAGATAATGCCAGACATGATCCCATTGGTATACTTCAATTTCAATCTTGGCTTTTTCCCCACTGTCAGTCTGGGCAATCTTCACTGTCAGGCTTCAAATTGTTCCCTTTCAGTCTTTAGATTAAGTCATCTCCCTAATGTAAGAAATTATATCAAAAAAATTCATACAAGTGTGTGAATCAGTTCTGTACCCCTCTCCCACCCCCCATTTCATAATAAATATCTGTCACTAGCTTACTAAGCCTGTGTATGAACCTGTGTTATTTTCTATCAAGTGTGAAGATGAGTCATATTGAGCAGAACAAACCTCTGTGTGACATTGAACCATAGTCATTCTAGAGTATCCCTTTCTGATTATGTACATTTTAAGTAATGTGTAAACAAAATTCTATTTATGAAAATGTATGCCATATTATGTATTTGTGTACAAATCATGCCAGCAACAGTCCATACATTTCTACTTACCATCTGATGTCCTCTTTAAAAACCAGGTGGCAAAGACTCGCTATAGGACCCAATGCCCAGAGCATCACCTATATTATGAAAATTAAAGATTATTCTAACATTTGATCAATACTAACATGTTTGCACAATTCTCTACTTGTCATTTCCATAGAGTTCACATCTATTGAAAATACTCCAGTGTAACTTCTATTCTTTACCGTCTAAAGTGGCGGTTGATGACGTCTGCTCTGACATCAAGTCCCTCGTCCTGGAATTCCCCCTCTAGAACAGGATCATCCTCCTCATCTCTGAGGAGGTCTCTGTCCACCGGGACGGCCTGCAGCATCCCAGCCCGCTGTGCAATATTATGCAGGACGCTACAGGCTACAACGATCTTAGCCACCTTCTTTGGGTTGTACTGGAGTGCTCCTCCAGAACGGTCCAGGCACCTGAATCTCATCTTCAGGAGCCCGAACATCCTTTCAACCACCGCCCTGGTTCTCTTATGAGCCCTATTGTAGCGCTCCTCAGACACATCAGTCGGGCTACGCAAGGGGGTAATGAGCCAAGGCCGGCTCATGTACCCAGAATCACCTATAAATTTTGAACAGAACATAATTCAAACAGAATACTTAAACTAGTATATTGTTGTCTAAATTTGTATTTTTAAAAACCATAATCCATATTAAAAGTTGTCAGAAACATCCAAAAAATAAATTTCTATATTATTCTGTATCTTCCCATTTCAGCTAAGACATGCTACATATGCATATTGTTCTGAAACCAAACCTTGTGTAAAATGCTAACTACATGGTTACATTGCATTCTCTATCTGAACACTTAAGGTAAGACATGCTACATATCTGCATTTAAATAAAACTAGACATTAGCAGAAAGAGACAATGACAGGGTTAAATTGCATGAGATAATATCTTCCCATTTCAGCTAAGACATGCTACATATGCGTATTGTTCTGAAACCAAACCTTGTGTAAAATGCTAACTACATGGTTACATTGCATTCTCTATCTGAACACTTAAGGTAAGACATGCTACATATCTGCATTTAAATAAAACTAGACATTAGCAGAAAGAGACAATGACAGGGTTAAATTGCATGAGATAATATCTTCCCATTTCAGCTAAGACATGCTACATATGCGTATTGTTGTGAAACCAAACCTTGTGTAAAATGCTAACTACATGGTTACATTGCATTCTCTATCTGAACACTTAAGGTAAGACATGCTACATATCTGCATTTAAATAAAACTAGACATTAGCAGAAAGAGACAATGACAGGGTTAAATTGCATGAGATAATATCTTCCCATTTCAGCTAAGACATGCTACATATGCGTATTGTTGTGAAACCAAACCTTGTGTAAAATGCTAACTACATGGTTACATTGCATTCTCTATCTGAACACTTAAGGTAAGACATGCTACATATCTGCATTTAAATAAAACTAGACATTAGCAGAAAGAGACAATGACAGGGTTAAATTGCATGAGATAATATCTTCCCATTTCAGCTAAGACATGCTACATATGCGTATTGTTGTGAAACCAAACCTTGTGTAAAATGCTAACTACATGGTTACATTGCATTCTCTATCTGAACACTTAAGGTAAGACATGCTACATATCTGCATTTAAATAAAACTAGACATTAGCAGAAAGAGACAATGACAGGGTTAAATTGCATGAGATAATATCTTCCCATTTCAGCTAAGACATGCTACATATGCGTATTGTTGTGAAACCAAACCTTGTGTAAAATGCTAACTACATGGTTACATTGCATTCTCTATCTGAACACTTAAGGTAAGACATGCTACATATCTGCATTTAAATAAAACTAGACATTAGCGTCGGTAAATAACAAATGGTTAAATTTAATCCTATAGCTGAACATGACGCTAACAGTTAAAAAATACAGGGGCAATTGTAAAAATAATTAACCATGTTGAGCACAAATACTCACCAACGAGATAACCAGGGGGCATTTGTCTTTCCTCAAACTGTCTCCACAGGGACGACAGAGAGAGGATGCGGGCATCATGACAAGCCCCTCCAAAATTCGCATACACATGCATAATCCTCATCCGTGCGTCACAAACATACTGCACGTTGAGGCTATGAAAATGTTTGCGATTTCTGAAGGGCAAGTCATCAATTGGAGCACGCAGCGCAATGTGGGTACAATCTATGGCTCCCAAGACATTGGGCAATTGAGCAATATCAAAGAATTCCCACTTCAGGCGCCTCCAATCACCATCATTCTGTGGGAATCCTATGTATTGCTTACTGATACGTACCATGGCGTCCAGAAAGTTATCAAACACCACAGAGAATGTACCTTGAGCCAGGCCATGCATGTACAGTTCTCCTGATTGAAAACTCCCGGAGGCCAGGACGTATAGACAGCTTAGCATCTTACTCATGGGGGGAACAGCAGTCCTTATTTGTATACGTGGCTCCAAATGAGGTTTAAGAAGCTCGTAAAGGCCAATGAGCTGTTCGCGATCGAGCCGATACTTATCAAAAACCTCAAAGTCGCTCATGTTTTCCAAGGTGGGTCTCACCCTGTAGACACGAGGACCTCGAACCAGATGACCCCTTTGTCTCAGTCTGAGCCGCCGAGGCTGCCTGATTCGACCAACAGCTAGTTCGCCAATAGCAGCACCAGCAGCGTCTACCATGTCATCGTCATCCATCTTTCAAAACAGCGTAACAAGGTAAGCACTTGATCTGATGTGGATCACAAGTGATGCTTTGGCCATGTTGTTTGGGGGATTTATAGTACGATTAGTCCAATGGTAGTGAGTTTGTAATGATTGCTGATTGTATTCACCTGTTTGTATGTGAGCGGCGCGAATGCTTTCACAGTGGGCGTTTTTTTGTTGTTTGCTGAAATATTGTTTTCCCCCAATGAATCTCAATGTGAAAGTGTCAAATATCACACATACAGTGCATGTTTGTAATGTTTGTTCATATGCGTAATCAATATTTGTTAAACGCGATCTTATAGTAACAAGCACACGTCCAGGCTAACATGAATGAAAGTGCATAGTTGTGTATAATGTGCATCGAATGTGATCGATCAATGTTGCTGCAACATTGTTTGTAAACGATAAAGTAACATCTGTCATCTGTAGTATTGTATATATAAGTGATTGCCGAGCTGTCAATATTGTATGCGTCCCTTTAAAATCGCAATAATAATTCCGAACTTCCCGTCTGCCATCTGTAGTATTGTATATATAAGTGATTGCCGAGCTGTCAATATTGTATGCGTCCCTTTAAAATCGCAATAATAATTCCGAACTTCCCATCTGCCATCTGTAGTATTGTATATATAAGTGATTGCCGAGCTGTCAATATTGTATGCGTCCCTTTAAAATCGCAATAATAATTCCGAACTTCCCGTCTGCCATCTGTAGTATTATATATATAAGTGATTGCCGAGCTGTCAATATTGTATGCGTCCCATTCAAATGGCACTAATACTGAATAACTTCCGGCTGTCATCTGTAGTATTGTGTATATAAGTGATTGCCGAGCTGTCAATATTGTATGCGTCCCTTTAAAATCGCAATAATTATTCATAACTTCCCGTCTGCCATCTGTAGTATTGTATATATAAGTGATTTGCGATCTGACAATATTTCTTAATTGTCCCATTGAAATCTCCCTAATAATGCTGTTCCAAAGTGTTGTTTACGTATATGTTGTATTGTAGTATTGAGTGTTAAAGTTCCGAAAGGGGCGGTACAGTGGGTGAATCTGTAATGTGTATGGTTGAATCTTCTAATGACGTCATGATATTATTAACCTGCCTATGTAGTTGTGAAATCCTGATTGTGTTGTTGTATTGTGCTACATTGTTATTGTGTGCTGAATAAAATCTAAATGTGTGCTTTGTGGTTGCGTGATGGGTGATGCGTGTACATGTACGTATATATTGTGATTGTGTCCCACATATGCTGACTTCTATATAGCGGTGTGGCATTGTTGTTCCTTCCCATAAAGTGACATGTGTAATCTGGTGTAATGATGTTCTTGTTGTACGTAATTCCTAATGGTTTCTGGTGATGGAATCATGATGTTAAAAGTACAGTAAAATCCATATGTTGTGTTTTGTGATTCCTGTAGAGAATGTAATGTGTTTTTCCCCCATCATTTGAATGCACATGTATGAGTGAATGTTAAAAGTAATGTATGTGCATCCATGAGTGATCATGTGTTAAGCCTATGTAGATATGCAGTTGCTGCAAGAATATGAGTTGAATAACTGAAATGCAATAATAAATGTAAATGAGAGGTGTTTCCCATTGTGTACTGTTTGTGAATCCAGAAAAGTTTAAATAATTTATTTGTCCGTTTAAATGTAATTTTATTTTAATAAAATGTTGTTACTAGTGATGTTGATTTGTAGTTGATGTAATCTAAAAGTGTGAAACAATTTAATGGTGTTGTGAATATTCAAACTGTAAAATCCATAAATCCACCATAGGGAAATAGTCATTTCTTGATCTATTTATCATCGCTAGGTCTAACGCATAAAATCATGTATTTTCTAGCGCTGGTATTTGGAGTTTTTCTGTCTACGCTATTTGCGTGCGTTAGGGAAATGTGGGTTTCGCGTGCACGAGCACGTCTTCCCAATAGAAGTCAATGGAGGCTCTAAAAATTTGTCATTTTTTTTTTCTAAGACTGGTTTTCCTCGTAAAGTGAGTGACGTCATGAGCTTTTGTGAAAAAGTAACTAAATCGTGTTCTTTATGTAATAAATAAATATTTTTTGTATGTCATGTGGTGTATATTTTTTGTATGCATCGATGAGTGTATATTTGTGATAATGTTATTAGTTAGATGTAGGTATATGAGGGTCTTTTCCCGTGTGTCAATGTAAGTCAATGGGAAAATGGATTTGTGTTGTTTTTTTTCTAACACCCGAGATCTCGCAACTTTAATCCTTTGTATTTTGCTTAAAAATTATTAAATATGAAAAATAAACATAGTGTAGTGTTTGTATGAGTGTAAGTGTACTTTGTGTAATATTTTTAATTTGATTCGTCGATGTTTTTTTTGTCGGTATATGTTTACTACTGGGTCTGAGGTGTCGGTAGAAATTTGAGCGTTAGGTGATTTTTGAGTGTCGGTAAATAAACTCTAAATACCGGAGTCCGTAAGAAACCCGCGTTAGGGGCCTCTAACGCTGGTTTTCACGGCTACCGCCGAACTCTAAATCTAGGCCTTAGCTAGGCTAGTGTATTTACAGTCCAGAAGGACTCCACTCATCTCTGCTGCAAGCACAGCACCCCAAAAAGCCCTTTTTAGGGCTATATTTCGTGCCGTTTTTTTTTTTTTTTTCTTTTTAGTAGCATTTGCTTGGCTTTCAGGCTGTGTGTTTAAGGCTCACAGCATATGCTGTGACTACTGCCACCACTGATATCTCCCTAACAACATTAGTTTAAATTTAACTAACCAAAAAATTTAATTATTTTTCTAGTGTAATTTTTTTTCATTTTCTATCAGGCCAGTGTCACACAGCATATACTCTGGTTCATTGCTCTGTGCCAGCCAGCAGCCACCAGTGTTAATATCCGTTTATAACATTATTTTAAATTTAAAAAAAAATATATATATATTTTGCTAGTGTAATCTAATTACATTTACTATCAGGCCTGTGTCTGTCAGGCTCACTCAGCATTAATATACCTCATTTTTTTTCAGTCTTTTGGTTAATTGGTCTGTGCCAGGCAGCCACCCAGCACTCATATCTATTCTTCTTCACCTTAATTTTAATATAAAAAAAAAAAAGTTTAAATTTGTTTGCTAGTGTAATCTAATATAATTTTCTATCCGGCCTGTGTGTTTTGCTGACATACAGAGCCTACTGTGTTTACTTGCTGCCCTCCCTAGTCTATGAGCCATGACTCATATGTATGTGCTTAACCTTTTTCTTTAAATTTCCAAAAAAAAGTCTTAAATCATTATGCTAGTGTAATCTAATTGTATTTTCTATCAGGCCTGTGTCTAACTGTCTATCTGACTTACACAGCATACTGTTGTTAATTGCTGCCCTACGTAGCAGCCAGCCAGTGCGACCACTCATAGAGTCATATGTGCATTGCACTTCTTAACATAATTTTAATATTAAAATCTAAAATTTTAAAATATTTTGCTAGTGTAATCTAACTTAATTTTCTATCAGGCCTGTGTTTTTGTCACTTACACAACATATTGTGTTAAATTGCTTCCCTACCTACCATCCACGACTCATATCTGCCAGCCTGTGTGCCAGGCCCAACTAGCCAATTAGTGGCACCAATCACAATTCTTTTAACAGTATATAAAAAAATAAAAATCATAATTTTTTGGACTGCAAATATTCAGTCTCCTAGTGCCATTGAATTGCATTTACCTCCTGCCTGCCACTGCCAGCCTTTTGTGCCAGGCCGTCTAGCCAACTATTTACACCAATCATAATTGTTGTCACAGACAGTATAGTTACTAATTAAAATTAAAAAAAATTTGATTGTTGATCTTAATCCTCAGTTTGCTCGTGCCCTAGAATTGCACTTTTCTACTGCCTTCCAAGCCTGTGTGCCAGGCCTACTTGAAAAATATTTACACCAATCATATTTGTTGTGACAGTATTCTTAATAATTAAAAATTAAAATTGTTGGTAATAGTTGTTGAGAATCCTCAGTTTGCTGGTGCCATTGAATAGCACTTTCCTGCTGCATTGCAGCCTGCTGTGAGCCAGGCCCACCTAGCCAATTGTTGCCAGCAATCATATTTCTTTTAACAGTATTGCAAGATGAAAGAGCTAAGAATAGTAGAACTTGAAACAACAGAGTTAGCCATGGGTGTTAGTGCAAAACCGCTTGGCTTTTTTTTGGCTTTGGGTGCGGCTATTCATGCAGGCCATATAGAGCTGCCACCATTCGGTGTCGTATCAGCTATTAAACTAATAAGAACAGTACTACCAAAATACAGCCAATGAAGGGCCTTAGGAAGACTGAGCCAAGGTTGGATTCTAGTATTTGGTTAGGCTAATCATGATGGCCATGTAGACCACCACCGAGAGTCCTGGAAGTAACAGGGATGATGAGATGAAAGTGCTAAGAATAGTACTACTTGAAATAACAGAGTTAGCCATGGGTGTTAATCCAAGACCGCTTGGATTTATTTTTGTTTTGGGTGCGGCTAATCATGCAGGCCATATAGAGCTGCCACCATTCGGTGTTGTATCAGCTATAAAAATAATAAGAACTGTACTATCAAAATACAGACAATGAAGGGCCTATGAAGACTGAGCAAAGGTTGGATTGTAGTATTTTGTTCGGCTAATCATGATGGCCATGTAGACCACCCGTAACAGGGATGAAAGTGCTAAGAATAGTACTAATTGAAACAACCGAGTTAGCCATGGGTGTTAGTCTAAGACCACTCGGCTTTTTTGGGGGTTTGGGTGCAGCTAATCATGAAGGCCAGATAGACCTGCCACCATTTGGTGTTGTAACAGGTATTAAACTGCAAAGAACAGTACTACTTAACACAACCTACTTACCATGGGTCCCAGAGCATATGTTTGGTTATTATATTTTGTAAGGGTAATCATGCAGACCATAGAGACCTCCACCGATAGGGTGAGTATGAGTAACAGCTATTAAAATGCGAAGGACATTACTAATTAACACAACATAGTTACCATGGGTCGCAGACCAAGAGCAGATGTCTTATTATTATATTTTGTATGGGTAATCATCCAGGCCGTATAGACCTCACCAAATAGGGGGAGTTACAGAGATTAAAGTGCTAAGAATGGTAGTACTTATAAAACAACCTAGTTAAAATAGGTACCAGACAGCATGTCTTATTATTATATTTTTTCAGGGTAAACAGGCAGGCCATATAGAACACCCCCGATAGGGGGGGGGGAACAGGGATTAAAGTGCTAAGAAAAGTAATAATTAACACAAGCTAGTTGGGTCCAATAACGCATGTTTAATTATTAGACTTTATTAGGGTAATTATATATCTAAAAAATCTATCTATTTCTCTTCTATCGATTCTATCTAACTATCAATCTATGTATATCTATCTATCCTATCTATCAATCTATCTTCTGTCCGGGATGTTTTGAGACAGCCACTTTGGGAATGTTAGTTGATTTAGGCCCATTATGGCTTAAAAGCAGACTCTGCATAAACTATGTAATTTTCCATGGGAGTTTTGCCAGGGATCCCCCTCCAGCATGCGACAGTCCAGGTGTTAGTACCCTTGAAACAACTTTTCCATCACTATTGTGGCCAGAAAGAGTCCTTGTAGGTTTTAAAGTTCGCCTGCCTATTGAATTCAATGGCGGTTCGCGAACAATACCGGAAGTTCGAGTCCGCCGTTCGCGAACCGAAAATGTTAGGTTCGCAACATCACTATTTAGGGGTTAATAGGTTTAGTTAGTGATAGTGATGTGGGAGGCCAGGGGTTTAGGGGTTAATAAGTTTTAGTGGTATTGGGGAGCGGCGGAATAGGGGTTAATACATTTAATTTAGGTTGCAGCGATGTTGGGGGCGGCAGATTAGAGGTGTTTAGACTCGGGGTTTATGTTAGGGTGTTCGGTGTAAACGGAACTTGTTTTCTACCATAGAAATCAATGGGGTATATTTCATTGTCTTGCAGCATCGAACATAAGCTTTTGCTGCTTTCAGACTCCCATTTATTTCTATGGCATCCACGACCTCCAGGGTGGCGGATTGAAAACCAGGTGCGCTGGGTCAGAATAACCGCGAGCGAACCTGTTAACTATTTGATAAATGGGGAAAAAGTGTCAAATAGAGCCGAATGTGTATTCGGAAAATCTGTAATGACGTAAGCATCGATCTGCGTCGGATTGAGACAGGCGGATCGTATGTTATGTCACAAATTTCAATATTTGCCGGTCGGTAGACTTTGATAACTAGGACGGATCAAGCTTGCAACAATTACGCTGCAAAATTCCGGCGTATTTGAGGTTGACAGCTTGATAGATAGGCCCCTTACTGTCAAACCCCTTAGTGAAACAAGGTAGAGGTGAAGCATTGATAGTGTTAAAGCTATACAATATCAAGCTGGGGAAATATATGATGCTCTTGTTGATTCTGTATGTGAGTCATTGGCTAATCACCTTAAAGATTACAAATTTTTAGTTTCTTTGGTATATTCTGCTGTACAAAGTAAACCTTATAAGTAAGGGACTACAAAGGGAAACAATAGATATCTCTACTGGCCTGTCAACATTTTAAAAACTCCTCAGTTGGTTAAAAGAATATAGAGAAAAGGGATTTGACCAGACACTCATAGATGCAAATGATCTTGCTGATGCTCTAGAGATAGATGCTAATGAGCTTGCTGATGCTCTAGAGATAGATGCTAATGAGCTTGCTGATGCTCTAGAGATAGATGCAAATGATCTTGCTGATGCTCTAGAGATAGATAAACAATTTACAACAAAAAGATTAAAGAAAATGCCATTTCAGTTATGAGTCTTCAGATGAGCCATTTGTTGATGCTAAGGAAAAGTTTAGAGCTCAATATTTTAATCAAATATGCGATAAGGCAATTCAATCTTTGCAACCACATTTTGCTCAAATTAAAAAACATTTTGAGCTTCTTGTATTTACTTACCAAAAAAAACCTGCTAATGCCTCAGTGGGAACATCTAAAATCCCAGATATAGATGGTCTTAGGCTTGTTGAAGAGATAGAGGCTATGAGGCCTATGATTCCATCAGATTTCATGGGTCAGCCTTTAAAAATATTACATTTAATTTCAAATAATGACATAGCCTCCTGCTGCCCAAATGTATTTATTGCTCTAAGAATATTGTTAACAATCCCTGTAACAGTCGCATCAGGAGAAAGAAGTTTTTCAAAATTAAAGTTAATGAAAAATGATTTGAGGTCCAATATGGGGCAAAACAGGCTAAATCATTTAGTAGTACTGTCAGTTTAAGTTGATGAATCAAGGAGCCTAATCTTTGAACCACTTTTAAAGGAATTTGCAGACAAAAAAGCCCGAAAAGTTAGTCTAAACAATTATAACTAACTGTAAAGCAAATAATGTGCTTGGCTGTATATGGTAATAATGTTTGTTGCTTTTTTTATCATTTGTTTACACAATACCCAGTTCAAATAAACTGTCACTGATATTGATTCACAGTATACTTTGTAATATTTATATACAGAAATATTGGTCCACTAGTACAAACTTTTAGAGGTCTAATAATTCGGATATTCGTATCGAACCGAATTTCCGAATTAAAATAGTGCCGAATCTACCGAATAAATCCGAATTACTTCGGATTTATTCGGATTTATTCAGATTTATTCGGTAGATTCGGATGGCCATGGATTACACTAGTATTGTACAGTATATTAGGTTATATCACTCTGCTATGGGTTACACCTAATATACAGTACATAATACTAGTCTAATCCCACCTAACACTTACCGAAAATCCGAATTTCCGAACCGAACCGAATCGAACCGAATCCAGCCGAATTTATTCGAATCTGAATGAATCCGAAACAAATCCGAACCGAATTTATTCGAATCCGAATGAATCCGAAACAAATCCGAACCGAATCGATTCAAATTTTTCCGAATTCAAATCGCTCCGAACCGAAATCCGAATCGATTCGAATCGATCCGAACCAAATTTTTTCGCCATGCACATGTCTAGAAAATAGGTCATAAGTAGTTAACATTAAACCTTTTATTTATTTTCACAGCCAAACCTATCATTTATTTATTTTTCCTTTTTTACAGTCAAACAACGCCCGTTTCAGCTCTCATGGACGACTGACTTCTTGTCTTTATATTGTAGGAATAGCAATTCCATTTTCAAAGGTTGTTTGTGGTTTAATATATTGAAGTCCCTTTTACGGGAATTTTGATGAAAAAAGTCAGGTCGTTTTGAAACACAAGTTTTCATTTGTATAATATCATAACATATATTTTTTTGAGGTCCTGTTGACCATCTTGGTTGCCCACGCAATGTAAGTTTATTTTTTTGGGGTTTAGTAGAACTTTTTGGTAAATTTTGATCTTGTGATACAAGAACACGTTAGAAAGCGACACAAATCATGATCACTATCTTGGGTAAAAATATTGCAATCTAGCTAATGTATATCAGCAGTTAAAAGCATTTAAAAAAAAATCTACCTGTAAAAAGCACAACAAATGAATCTCTTTAATGCAGTCAAAAAGAAACTTACGGCTAGATTTAGAGTTTTGTCGGTAACGACCCGAAAAACTAACGCCCGCGTTTTACTGGCCGCACCATAAAAATAACTCTGGTATTGAGAGTCCAAAAAAAGGCTGCGTTAGGCTCCAAAAAAGGAGCGTAGAGCATTTTTAACGCAGCTTCAACTCTCGATACCAGAGTTGCTTACGCAAGCGGCCAGCCTCAAAAACGTGCTCGTGCACGATTCCCCCATAGGAAACAATGGGGCTGTTTGAGCTGAAAAAAAACCTAACACCTGCAAAAAAGCAGCGTTAAGCTCCTAACGCGGCCCCATTGTTTCCTATGGGGGAACACTTCCTACGTCTGCACCTAACACCCTAACATGTACCCAGAGTCTAAACACCCCTACCCTTACACTTATTAACCCCTAATCTGCCGCCCCCGCTATCGCTGACCCCTGCATATTATTTTTAACCCCTAATCTGCCGCTCCGTAAACCGCCGCTACTTACATTATAGCTATGTACCCCTAATCTGCTGCCCCTAACACCGCCGACCCCTATATTATATTTATTAACCCCTAATCTGCCGCCCACAACGTCGCCGCAAGCAACCTACACTTATTAACCCCTAATCTGCCGACCGCCAAGCGCCGCCACCTACGTTATCCTTATGTACCCCTAATCTGCTGCCCCTAACACCGACGACCCCTATATTATATTTATTAACCCCTAATCTGCCCCCCTCAACGTCGCCTACACCTGCCTACACTTATTAACCCCTAATCTGCCGAGCGGACCGCACCGCTACTATAATAAATGGATTAACCCCTAAAGCTAAGTCTAACCCTAACACTAACACCCCCCTAACTTAAATATAATTTAAATATAACGAAATTAATTAACTCTTATTAAATAAATTATTCCTATTTAAAGCTAAATACTTACCTGTAAAATAAACCCTAATATAGCTACAATATAAATTATAATTACATTGTAGCTATTTTAGGATTAATATTTATTTTACAGGCAACTTTGTAATTATTTTAACCAGGTACAATAGCTATTAAATAGTTAAGAACTATTTAATAGTTACCTAGTTAAAATAATAACAAAATTACCTGTAAAATAAATCCTAACCTAAGTTACAATTAAACCTAACACTACACTATCATTAAATTAATTAAATAAAATACCTACAATTACCTACAATAAAACCTAACACTACACTATCAATAAATAAATTAAATACAATTCCTACAAATAACTACAATGAAATAAACTAACTAAAGTACAAAAAATAAAAAAGAACTAAGTTACAAAAAATAAAAAAATATTTACAAACATCTGAAAAATATTACAACAATTTTAAACTAATTACACCTACTCTAAGCCCCCTAATAAAATAACAAAGACCCCCAAAATAAAAAAATGCCCTACCCTATTCTAAATTAATAAAGTTAAAAGCTCTTTTACCTTACCAGCCCTGAACAGGGCCCTTTGCGGGGCATGCCCCAAGAAAATCAGCTCTTTTGCCTGTAAAAAAAAACATACAATACCCCCCCCCCAACATTACAACCCACCACCCACATACCCCTAATCTAACCCAAACCCCCCTTAAATAAACCTAACACTAAGCCCCTGAAGATCTTCCTACCTTGTCTTCACCTAACCAGGTATCACCGATCCGTCCTGGCTCCAAAATCTTCATCCAACCCAAGCGGGGGTTGGCGATCCATCATCCGGTGCTGAAGAGGTCCAGAAGAGGCTCCAAAGTCTTCCTCCTATCCGGCAAGAAGAGAATAGGATTCTATCAGCCAATCGGAATTAAGGTAGGAATATTCTGATTGGCTGATGGAATCAGCCAATCAGAATCAAGTTCAATCCGATTGGCTGATCCAATCAGCCAATCAGATTGAGCTCGCATTCTATTGGCTGATCGGAACAGCCAATAGAATGCGAGCTCAATCTGATTACCTACAATAAAATCTGATTACCTACAATAAAACCTAACACTACACTATCAATAAATAAATTAAATACAATTCCTACAAATAACTACAATGAAATAAACTAACTAAAGTACAAAAAATAAAAAAGAACTAAGTTACAAAAAATAAAAAAATATTTACAAACATCTGAAAAATATTACAACAATTTTAAACTAATTACACCTACTCTAAGCCCCCTAATAAAATAACAAAGACCCCCAAAATAAAAAAATGCCCTACCCTATTCTAAATTAATAAAGTTAAAAGCTCTTTTACCTTACCAGCCCTGAACAGGGCCCTTTGCGGGGCATGCCCCAAGAAAATCAGCTCTTTTGCCTGTAAAAAAAAACATACAATACCCCCCCCCAACATTACAACCCACCACCCACATACCCCTAATCTAACCCAAACCCCCCTTAAATAAACCTAACACTAAGCCCCTGAAGATCTTCCTACCTTGTCTTCACCTAACCAGGTATCACCGATCCGTCCTGGCTCCAAAATCTTCATCCAACCCAAGCGGGGGTTGGCGATCCATCATCCGGTGCTGAAGAGGTCCAGAAGAGGCTCCAAAGTCTTCCTCCTATCCGGCAAGAAGAGGACATCCGGACCGGCAAACATCTTCATCCAAGCGGCATCTTCTATCTTCTTCCATCCGGCAAGGAGCGGGTCCATCTTGAAGCAGCCGACGCGGATCCATCCTCTTCTTCTGACGACTTCCCGACGAATGACGGTTCCTTTAAGGGACGTCATCCAAGATGGCGTCCCTCGAATTCCGATTGGCTGATAGGATTCTATCAGCCAATCGGAATTAAGGTAGGAATATTCTGATTGGCTGATGGAATCAGCCAATCAGAATCAAGTTCAATCCGATTGGCTGATCCAATCAGCCAATCAGATTGAGCTCGCATTCTATTGGCTGATCGGAACAGCCAATAGAATGCGAGCTCAATCTGATTGGCTGATTGGATCAGCCAATCGGATTGAACTTGATTCTGATTGGCTGATTCCATCAGCCAATCAGAATATTCCTACCTTAATTCCGATTGGCTGATAGAATCCTATCAGCCAATCGGAATTCGAGGGACGCCATCTTGGATGACGTCCCTTAAAGGAACCGTCATTCGTCGGGAAGTCGTCAGAAGAAGAGGATGGATCCGCGTCGGCTGCTTCAAGATGGACCCGCTCCTTGCCGGATGGAAGAAGATAGAAGATGCCGCTTGGATGAAGATGTTTGCCGGTCCGGATGTCCTCTTCTTGCCGGATAGGAGGAAGACTTTGGAGCCTCTTCTGGACCTCTTCAGCACCGGATGATGGATCGCCAACCCCCGCTTGGGTTGGATGAAGATTTTGGAGCCAGGACGGATCGGTGATACCTGGTTAGGTGAAGACAAGGTAGGAAGATCTTCAGGGGCTTAGTGTTAGGTTTATTTAAGGGGGGTTTGGGTTAGATTAGGGGTATGTGGGTGGTGGGTTGTAATGTTGGGGGGGGGGTATTGTATGTTTTTTTTACAGGCAAAAGAGCTGATTTTCTTGGGGCATGCCCCGCAAAGGGCCCTGTTCAGGGCTGGTAAGGTAAAAGAGCTTTTAACTTTATTAATTTAGAATAGGGTAGGGCATTTTTTTATTTTGGGGGTCTTTGTTATTTTATTAGGGGGCTTAGAGTAGGTGTAATTAGTTTAAAATTGTTGTAATATTTTTCAGATGTTTGTAAATATTTTTTTATTTTTTGTAACTTAGTTCTTTTTTATTTTTTGTACCTTAGTTAGTTTATTTCATTGTAGTTATTTGTAGGAATTGTATTTAATTTATTTATTGATAGTGTAGTGTTAGGTTTTATTGTAGGTAATTGTAGGTATTTTATTTAATTAATTTAATGATAGTGTAGTGTTAGGTTTAATTGTAACTTAGGTTAGGATTTATTTTACAGGTAATTTTGTAATTATTTTAACTAGGTAACTATTAAATAGTTCTTAACTATTTAATAGCTATTGTACCTGGTTAAAATAATTACAAAGTTGCCTGTAAAATAAATATTAATCCTAAAATAGCTACAATGTAATTATAATTTATATTGTAGCTGTATTAGGATTTATTTTACAGGTAAGTATTTAGGTTTAAATAGGAATAATTTATTTAATAAGAGTTAATTAATTTCGTTAGATTTAAATTATATTTAAGTTAGGGGGGTGTTAGTGTTAGGGTTAGACTTAGCTTTAGGGGTTAATCCATTTATTAGAATAGCGGTGAGCTCCGGTCGGCAGATTAGGGGTTAATAATTGAAGTTAGGTGTCGGCGATGTTAGGGAGGGCAGATTAGGGGTTAATACTATTTATTATAGGGTTAGTGAGGCGGATTAGGGGTTAATACATTTATTATAGTAGCGGTGCGGTCCGCTCGGCAGATTAGGGGTTAATCAGTGTAGTTAGGTGTCGGCGACGTTGAGGGGGGCAGATTAGGGGTTAATAAATATAATATAGGGGTCGGCGGTGTTAGGGGCAGCAGATTAGGGGTACATAGCTATAATGTAGGTGGCGGCGCTTTGCGGTCGGCAGATTAGGGGTTAATTATTGTAAGTAGCTGGCGGCGACGTTGTGGGGGGCAGGTTAGGGGTTAATAAATATAATATAGGGGTCGGCGGTGTTAGGGGCAGCAGATTAGGGGTACATAGCTATAATGTAGGTGGCGGCGCTTTGCGGTCGGCAGATTAGGGGTTAATTATTGTAAGTAGCTGGCGGCGACGTTGTGGGGGGCAGGTTAGGGGTTAATAAATATAATATAGGGGTCGGCGGTGTTAGGGGCAGCAGATTAGGGGTACATAGGGATAACTTAGCTGGCGGCACTTTGCGGTCGGCAGATTAGGGGTTAAAAAAAAAAACCGAGTGGCAGGGTTTTTGTGGGGGGACCTAAGTTTAGGGGTACATAGGTAGTTTATGGGTGTTAGGGTACTTTAGGGTACAGTAGTTAAGAGCTTTATGAACCGGCGTTAGCCCAGAAAGCTCTTAACTCCTGCTTTTTTTCTGCGGCTGGAGTTTTGTCGTTAGAGCTCTAACGCTCACTTCAGAAACGACTCAAAATACCGGAGTTAGGAAGATCCCATTGAAAAGATAGGATACGCAATTGACGTAAGGGGATCTGCGGTATGGAAAAGTCGCGGCTGAAAAGTGAGCGTTAGACCCTTTTTTAAGTGACTCCAAATACCGGCGGTAGCCTAAAACCAGCGTTAGGAGCCTCTAACGCTGGTTTTCACGGCTACCGCCAAACTCCAAATCTAGGTCTTAGCTTTTTGTTCACACTTTGTGCCTGTCATATAGTTATATTTTAGTGTTGTATAACATGTCTAAAATGTGTCAGCTTTTAAGTCATACTTTACACAATATTAAACTGACTGATGTCACTTCTTGTTCTCTCTTTATATTGTAAGAATAGTAATTCCACTGTCAACGGCTATTTGTGGTTTAATATATATTCAGGTCCCTTTAAAGGGAAGTTGTTGAAACACTACTCAGGTAGTCTTCAAGCCATTATCTTTATCTATTTTATTGTTAAAGAGTAATCCTTTATGATAATTAAGGATCCATTAAAATGTAATATCAAACTAAAGTTTATCATGTAACCAAATTATTAAAAGGCTTAGAAATGTATTTAATATATTTGTAATTGTATAAGCTTTATTTGTATGCTTACATATTTTTGATTAAATAATTCTCATGACCTCTCTGTCAATACTATCATAGTATGTATGACTGTTTATTTGGTTTGTAACTTGAGGTTTGAATCACTGTAATCTTCTTGTCCCCAAAAAATAAGGGCTAGTTCAACTGTTCTTAATTGACAACAGTGATATATAATGGTATATTGCAATATATACAATGTTATAGTGCTCCACATTTGTGGAATTAATTTTTTTTTAAATAAACTGTTGTGCATTACCATATATATTTCTCCCCTTTTTTTTATATAAAAAAAATTGGGGGCGTGGTTGGGGCGGGGAGATAGGGGGCCCTATTTTGTCATCCTGTCTCGGGCCCCACAATGGTTAGGGCCAGCCCTGTTCACAGCTAATCACAAGTTCTTTATCCTTGAGAAATAAACCTAATATCTGTCTTAAGTGAAAATAAAATGTGCTTATAAAGGGGAATAAGTGGTAACAATTCGATACCGACCAAAAAACAAATACTCAATGTCAACAGTCCTCTGATGCAAAGTGGGACATCTTTATTTGTAGAAAGATCCTGAACAATGACATAGCATAAATCCATATACAATATGATACACTGTCACACCTGAGTTGATCCTACTCATGTGTGAGGGAGCTATAGGGTAAGCGCTCAACAAATAAATCTCCTGCTATAACAGCATACAGTTTATTAAAAATAGTAAAAACAGACATCACTAAGGGTATGGCAGCTTAGGCATACACCACAAGCCCTTTGATAATGAACTACAAAAACACAGTGGGCAGTTATCAAAGAACTCATATACACGTAATGTGGGTGTATGCCTAAGCTGCTATACCCTTAGTGATGTCTGTTTTTACTATTTTTAATAAACTGTATGCTGTTAAAACAGGAGATTTATTTATTGAGCGCTTACCCTATAAGTAGTTGTAGCTCCCTCACACGTGAGTTGTGAAAATGCTTGCCCAGGAATGTAAACCTCAGAAATTGATGATGATCCCTATGAATAGGAATATAAAGATAAGCATCTTTCAGATCTATAGAGCACATGTTTGTGTTGGGATTTGGCCCAGAGTTTGCTAAATTAAGGTTGACAAAAAAAAAAGAAAGAAAGGGACTTGTGGCTAGCAGCCATCTTTTTAAACTCCTGAGTGGCTGTAAAAGATGCAACCGGCTTTGTGCCACAACAGTAGACATAAGGAACAAAATCATTGTGATTGGCAAGTTGAACAATGTTACAATCTCACATATGCCTAAAGTGATGAGTGGAAAAAATAGATGATAGACAGATAAATAGATAGATAGATATATGATTAATAGATAGATGGAAAGATAAATAGATAGATGATAGATAGATTAGATATAGATAGATAATAAATGTATATTTTGATAGATAGATTAATAGATAGATAGATAGATAGATGATAGATAGATAGATAGATTATATATAGATAGATAATGTATAGATTTAGATAGATAGATAGATTAGAAATAGATAGATAATATATAAATATATGGATAGATAGATAGATAGATAGATAGATAGATAGATAGATTAGCTATAGATAGATAATAAATGTATATTTTGATAGATTAATAGATAGCTAGATAGATAGATAATATATACAGTGGGGCAAAAAAGTATTTAGTCAGCCAACAATTGTGCAAGTTCTCCCACTTAAGAAGATGAGAGAGGCCTGTAATTTTCATCATAGGTATACCTCAACTATGAGAGACAAAATGTGGAAACAAATCCAGACAATCAAATTGTATGATTTGGAAAGAATTTATTTGCATATTATGGTGGAAAATAAGTATTTGGTCACCTGCAAACAAGCAAGATTTCTGGCTCTCACAGACCTGTATCTTCTTCTTTTAGAGGCTCCTCTGTCCTCCACTCATTACCTGTATTAATGGCACCTGTTTGAACTTGTTATCAGTATAAAAGACACCTGTCCATAACCTCAAACAGTCACACTCCAAACTCCACTATGGTGAAGACCAAAGAGATGTCGAAGGACACCAGAAACAAAATTGTAGACCTGCACCAGGCTGGGAAGACTGAATCTGCAATAGGCAAGCAGCTTGGTGTGAAGAAATCAACTGTGGGAGCAATAATTAGAAAATGGAAGACATATAAGACCACTGATAATCTTTCTCGATCTGGGTCTCCACGCAAGATCTCACCCCGTGGGGTCAAAATGATCACAAGAACGGTGAGCAAACATCCCAGAACCACATGGGTGGACCTAGTAAATGACCTGCAGAGAGCTGGGACCAACGTAACAAAGTCTACCATCAGTAACACACTACGCCGCCAGGGACTCAGATCCTGCAGTGCCAGACGTGTCCCCCTGCTTAAGCCAGTACATGTCCGGGCCCGTCTGAAGTATGCTAGAAATCATTTGGATGATCCAGAAGCGGATTGGGAGAATGTCATATGGTCAGATGAAACCAAAGTAGAACTGTTTGGTAGAAACACAACTCGTCGTGTTTGGAGGAGAGAGAATGCTGAGTTGCAACCAAAGAACACTATACCTACTGTGAAGCATGGGGGTGTCAACATCATGTTTTGGGGCTGTTTCTCTGCAAAGGGAACAGGACAACTGATCCATGTACATGAAAGAATGAATGGGGCCATTTATCGTGAGATTTTGAGTGCAAACCTCCTTCCATCAGCAAGGGCATTGAAGATGAAATGTGACTGGGTCTTTCAGCATGACAATGATCCCAAACACACCGCCCGGGCAATGAAGGAGTGGCTTCGTAAGAAGCATTTCAAGGTCCTGGAGTGGCCTAGCCAGTCTCCAGATCTCAACCCCATAGAAAACCTTTGGAGGGAGTTGAAATTCTGTGTTGCCCAGCGACAGCCCCAAAACATCACTGCTCTAGAGAAGATCTGCATGCAGGAATGGGCCAACATACCAGCAACAGTGTGTGACAACCTTGTGAAGACTTACAGAAAACGCTTGACCTCTGTCATTGCCAACAAAGTATATATAACAAAGTATTGAGATTAACTTTTGATATTGACCAAATACTTATTTTCCACTATAATTTGCAAATAAATTCTTTCCAACTCAGACAATGTGATTGTCTGGATTTGTTTCCACATTTTGTCTCTCATAGCTGAGGTATACCTACGATGAAAATTACAGGCCTCTCTCATCTTCTTAAGTGGGAGAACTTGCACAATTGGTGGCTGACTAAATACTTTTTTGCCCCACTGTAGATAGAGAGATAGATAGATAATATATAGATTTAGATAGATAGATTAGAAATAGATAGATAATATATAAATATATGTTTAGATATATTAGATATAGATAAAAAATAAATGTATATTTTGATAGATAGATTGAGAGATAGATAGATAAATAGAAATAGATTGATAATAGATATATATTTAGAAAGATAGATTAGATAGATAGATAGATAATATATATATATATATATATATATATATATATATATATATATAGATGATAGATAGATAGATAGATAGATAGATAGATTAGAGATAGATTAAATATAAATAGATAGATAGATAGATCGATAGATTAGAGATAGATATAGATAGATAGATAGATAGATAGATAGATAGATAGATAGAATTAGATAGATAGATTAGATATAGAAAGATAGATGATAAATCATAGATAGATAGATAAATAGATAGATAGATAAATAGATCTGCTGCCACAATCTCTGTTTTCTGCCTGGTAGATTACAAGTTATGCGCATTAGAGGGTATTTAACGAACACAACAAAAGTTGCGTTATTTTACCCTCCATAGCGCTGCAATTACAAGTTTTCAAACAGTCAGCTTGTGCATGCGATATGGTTGCGTTGAGCTCCATACCGCACAAAATACAAGTGCTGTTTTGACGTGCTCGTGCACGCTTTCCCCATAGACATCAATGGTCTTTATCCAGTCGGCGAGGTCTTCATCCGTCCAGGCGGCGTCTTCTATCTTCATCCCGGCTGCGTCTTCTATCTTCATTCCAGCAGCGTGGAGCAGGTCCATCCTGAAGACATCCGGCGCAGAGCATCCTCTTCATATGGTCGCCACTGTATACTGAATCTTCAATGCAAGGGAGCCTTTTCAAAATGGCGTCCGTTGCATTCCTATTGGCTGATTTGATTTTTTAAATTCAAATCAGCCAATAGGATGAGAGCTACTGAAATCCTATTGGCTGTTCAAATCAGCCAATAGGATGAGAGCTACTAAATTTCTATTGGCTATTCAAATCAGCCATTAGAATTTCAAAAATCAAATCAGCCTATAGGAATGCAAGGGGCGCCATTTTGAAAAGGCTCCCTTGCATTGAAGATTCAGTATAGGGCAACGACCGTGTGAAGAGGACGCTCCACGGCGGATGTCTCAGGATGGACCTGCTCCGCACCCCCGGGATGTAGGTAGAAGATGCCCCCTGGATGAAGATAATAGACGCCGCCTAGATGGATGAAGACCTCGCCACCTGGATGAAGACCTCTCACTGCCTGGATGTCCGGACTTCAGAAACTGTAAGTGGATCTTCAGGGGTTAGTGTTATGATTTTGTAACCTTTTTTTGTGTGGGTTTTTTTTTTTAGATTAGGGTTTGGGCTAGCTTAAAAGAGCTTAATGACATTTTCAGGGCAAGCAAAAGGGCTGAATGCCCTTTTAAGGGCAATGCCCATACAAATGCACTTTTCAGGGCAATGGGGAGCTTAGGTTATTTTAGATTTAGGTTTTTTATTTGGGGGGGCAGGTTGGGTGGGTGGTGCGTTTAACTGTTGGGGAGGGTGTTTGTATTTTTTTTACAGGTAAAAGAGCTGATATCTTTGGGGCAATGTCCCACAAAAGGCCCTTTAAGGCCCATTGGTAGTTTATTGTAGGCTAGGTTTTTTTTTATTTTGGGGGGCTTTTTTATTTTGAAAGAGCTATTAGATTAGGTGTAATTCTTTTTTATTTTTGATAATGTGTTTTTTTATTTTTTGTAATTTATGCCTAGATTACGAGTTTTGTAGTAACAGGGGTGCGGTGCTAATGAGCAGTTTATGCTCACCGCTCACCTACAGACAGCGATGGTATTACGAGTTTTTACAAACACGGCGTTAGCCGCAGAAAAGTGAGCGGAGAGCAAAATTTAGCTCCACATCTCACCTCAATACCAGCGCTGCTTACAGTAGCAGTGAGCTGGCTAAAAGTGCTCGTGCACGATTTTCCCATAGGAATCAATGGAGGAGAGCCGGCTGAAAAAAAGTCTAACACCTGCAAAAAAGCAGTGTAAAGTTCCTAACGCAGCCCCATTGATTCCTATGGGGACATAAAAGTTATGTCTACACCTAACACCCTAACATGAACCCCGAGTCTAAACTCCCCTAATCTTACACTTATTAACCCCTAATCTGCCGCCCCCAACATCGCCGACACCTACATTATATTATTAACCCCTAATCTGCTGCTCTGGACACCGCCGCCACCTACATTATACTTATGAACCCCTAATCTACTGCCCCCAACATCGCTGAACCCTACATTTTATTTATTAACCCCTACTCTGCCACCCCCAATGTCACCGCCACCTACCTACACTTATTAACCTCCTTATCTGCCGTCCCCAATGTCGCCGCCACTATATTAAAGTTCTTAAACCCTAAACCTAAGTCTAACCCTAACCCCCCCAACTTAAATATAATTTAAATAAATATAAATAAAATTACTGCAATTAACTAAATTATTCCTATTTAAAACTAAATACTTACCTATAAAATAAACCTAAGATAATTACAATATAACTAATAGTTACATTGTAGCTATCTTAGGTTTTTATTTTTATTTTACAGGCAACTTTGTATTTATTTTAACTAGGTAGAATAGTTAGTAAATAATTATTAACTATTTAATAGCTACCTAGTTAAAATAAAGAAAAATTTACCTGTAAAGTAAAACCTAACCTAAGTTACAATTACACCTAACACTACGCTGCAATTAAATTAATTACCTAAATTAACTACAATTAAATACAATTAAATGAAATTATCTAAAGTACGAAAAAAAAACCACTAAATTACAGAAAATAATATAAAAAATTACAAGTTTTTTAAACTAATTACACCTAATCTAATCCCCCTAATAAAATAAAAAAGCCCCCCAAAATAATAAAAATCCCTACCCTATACTAAATTACAAATAGCCCTTAAAAGGGCCTTTTGCGGGGCATTGCCCCAAAGTAATCAGCTCTTTTACCTGTAAAAAAAATACAATACCCCCCCAACATTAAAACCCACCACCCACACACCCAACCCTACTCTAAAACCCACCCAATCCCCCCTTAATAAAACCTAACACTAACCCCTTGAAGATCACCCTACCTTGAGAAGTCTTCACCCAACCGGGCCGAAGTCCTCAACGAAGCCGGGCGAAGTGGTCCTCCAGACGGGCAGAAGTCTTCATCCAAGCCGGGAAGAAGAGGTCCTCCAGACGGGCAGAAGTCTTCATCCAGACGGCATCTTCTATCTTCATCCATCCGGCGTGGAGCGAGTTCATCTTCAAGACATCCGACGCGGAGCATCCTTCCTGGCCGACGACTACCCGACGAATAAAGGTTCCTTTAAGTGACGTCATCCAAGATGGCGTCCCTTCAATTCCGATTGGCTGATAGAATTCTCAATTTTAATACAGCCCTTCTCTTCCCTCACATTTTCTTCATTTCAAGCACACATGATTCATTTATTTTCTCCCCTCTCTATACATGTTGCAGTAATATACCGCCCCCCTGGCTCCCCAACTCAACTTTTTAGATCACTTTGCTACCTGGCTTCCTTATTTCCATTCCTCAGACACCCCTGCCCTTATTCTTGGCGACTTCAACATCCCTCTTGACAATCCCACTACCTCCTCTGCAAAACAACTTCTGCAACTCACTTCCTCTTTTGGCCTGTCACAATGGACTGACTCTCCCACTCATAAAGATGGTCACTCCCTTGATCTGATTTTCAGCTATCGATGCACTCAAATTTCAGAAACTCCCCTTTTCCTGTTTCTGACCATCATCTCCTAACGTGCAACACCACTTCCCTCCCTACAACCCCCCCCTTCCTCTACCCCTTACACCCAACTTCACAGAAGCACTAAGTCATTAGATCAGCAACAGCTCGCTAGATCTCTTGAACCTCTCCTCTCTTCCATCACCACCTTTTCCTGCCCTGACCAATCTATCTGCCACTATAACTCCACCCTTACATTGGTCATTGACACTCTGGCCCCTCCTACCATAGTTCGGAAACCACACTCTCACCCTCAGCATACTCCTCTGACATGATACCTACGCAGATGTTCCCGTACTGCTGAGCGACACTGAAGGAAATCTCGGAGTTTAGCTGACTTCCTTCACTACAAGTTCATCCTAAACTTCTACTAATCTGCCCTTAATCTATAGAAGCAACGGTAGTTCTCTAATCTCATCTCTACTCTTTCCTCTAACCCAAAATGTCTGTTTTCCATGTTCCTCTCCACCCACCCCACCTCCTAATACAACTTCTCAGCTCAAGATTTTGCCAGCCACTTCAATAACAAAATTGACACCATCAGAAATGAAATCAGCTCTCAACATACTACCAATCTCCCACCCCCTTAAAAGCTCACAATCATCCAAAACCCAAATACCCATAAGTGTAGCTCTTTTGCCCCTGTTACAGAGGAAGAAGTTTCTGCCCTTATACGGTCCTCCCACCTCACTATCTGTCCCCTTGACCCCATCCCCTCACAGCTACCCCCTTCCCTCTCTTCTACCCTCACCCACATACACACATTTTCAACCTCTCCCTCAGCACTGGTATATTTCCCTCATCTCTAAAACATGCACTGGTCACACCTATACTCAAAAAACCTTCCCTCGATCCAACCTCCCCATCCAACTACCGTCCTATTTCCCTACTCCCTCTGGCTTCAAAGCTCATCGAAAAGCTAGTATATGCACATCTAACCCACTGCAATCTGGATTTCCGCCCTATCACTCCAAAGAGACAGCAATTGTCAAGGTTACCAATGATCTACTTACAGCAAAATCCAAAGGCCACTTCTCTCTGCTTATCCTCCTTGATCTGTCTGCAGCCTTTGACACTGTTGACCACCCTCTTTTGCTCCAAACCCTCCAATCCTTCAGCTGTGACACAACTCTCTTGTGGTTCTCTTCCTATCTATCTAACCGTACCTTCAATCTACACGTCATCATTAGGTTCCTTAATAAAGTCCCACGGGTTTCAATATAATTTGTATGCCGATAACACCCAAATCTACCTCTCTGCACCAGACCTACCTCCTTCCTTACTAACCCGTGTCACTAACTGTCTTTCTCATATCTCATCTTGGATGTCCTCTAACTACCTTAACATAAATCTCTACAAAACTGAACTCCTCATTTTTCCCCCTTCTTCCAAAATCTCTATCCCCCAATTTTCTAAAACTGTTGATAATTCCATCATTACCCCTGCCCAGCATGACTCAGACCTTTCCTTCACTCCTCAGATTCAGTCCTTGGCTAAAGCCTGCCGCTTCCACCTTAAAAACATCTCTAAAATTAGACATTTCCTTACACAAGACACAACTAAGATTTTAATCCACTCTCTCATCCTTTCTCATCTCGACTACTGCAACTCCGTCCTCTCTGGTCTGCCTAGCTACCACCTAGCTCAGGGGTCAGCAACCTTCGGCTCCCAGATGTTTTGGAACTACATTTCCCATGATGCTCAGATAGCCTAAAGAGTGTCTCAGCATCGTGGGAAATGTAGTTCCAAAACATCTGGGAGCCGAAGGTTGCTGACCCCTGACCTAGCTCCTTTACAATCCATAATGAATGCCTCTGCCAGGCTCATCTTCCTTACACGTTGCTCTTCATCTGCTGCACCTCTCTGCCAACCCCTTCACTGGCTTCCTCTTGCCTCCAGGATTAAACACAAAATCCTCACTCTGACATACAAAGCCCTCAACTGCACTGCTCTCCCCCTACATTTTAAACCTTGTCTCCAGATACTCTCCCTCCCGTCCCCTTCACTCTGCTCACAATCTCCTACTCTTCTCCTCTCTTGTTACTTCCTCACATTCCAGTTTACAGGACTTCTCCAGACTGGCCCCCATCTTGTGGTACTCCCTGCCTCGCTCCATAAGACTCTCCCCTAGTTTTAACAGCTTCAAGTGCTCCCTAAAGACTCTACTATTCAGGAATGCATGCAACCAACCCTAACCTTTCCGAACTCCATTGTTTTCCCCTTGAACCCCTTAGAATGTAAGCCTATGAGCCCAGCTGTTTGCAGATCACCTTCATAAGAGCCGACTACAACAGTGTAACTCTCGGCAGGGCCCTCTACCCATTTGATCCCTATAAATGTTATCCTGTATACCAACTATGTTTATAGCGCTGCGGAATCTGTTGGTGCTCTACAAATACCTTTTAATAATAATAATTAAAGATGATAGATAGATAGAATGATAGATAGATAGATAGATAGATATAGATACAGTATATTAGATTGATTCTTTCAGGAACCAGATCTTACAATAATTACCTGGTAGTGATGTCGCGAACATAAAAATTTGGGTTCGCGAACGGCGAACGTGAACTTCCGCAAAAGTTCACGAACCGGCGAACCAGGCGAACCGCCATAGACTTCAATAGGCAGGCGAATTTTAAAACCCACAGGGACTCTTTCTGGCCACAATAGTGATGGAAAAGTTGTTTCAAGGGACTAACACCTGGACTGTGGCATGCCGGAGGGGGATCCATGGCAAAACTCCCATGGAAAATTACATAGTTGATGCAGAGTCTGGTTTTAATCCATAAAGGGCATAAATCACCTAACATTCCTAAATTGTTTGGAATAACGTGCTTTAAAACATTAGGTATGATGTTGTATCGATCAGGTAGTGTAAGGGTTACGCCCGCTTCACAGTGCCCAGTGTAGGTGATATACCTGCCCTGACCATGCTTTGCAGACCAGGTATCAGTGGTCAGATGAACCCTTGCCCCAACACTGTGTGCCAGACATGCCATTATAGCAGACTTATATGGCTTTGGCGTTGCTTTTTGGTAATTAGAAGGCTGCTAAATGCCACTGTGCACCACACGTGTTTTATGCCCAGCAGTGAAGGGGTTAATTAGGGAGCATGTAGGGAGTAGTGATGTCGCGAACAGTTCACCGGAGAACAGTTCCCGGTGATCTTAGCTTGTTCGCCGTGGCGGGCGAACATATGCGATGTTCGATCCGCCCCCTATTCGTCATCATTGAGTAAACTTTGACCCTGTATCTCACAGTCTGCAGACACATTTCAGCCAATCAGCAGCAGACACTCCCTCCCAGACCCTCCCAGCTCCTGGGCAGCAGCCATTTTAGATTCATTATGATCCTGCATTCTTAGTGAGAGGAGGGATAGTGCTTCTGCTGCTGATTTTATAGGGAAATTGATAGCTAGGCTAGTGTATTCAGTGTCCACTACAGTCCTGAAGGACTCTTATCCAGTACAATTTTTGACTATTCTTGCTAAAGAAGCAGGGTAGTCAAGCAAGAAAGAGATGCTTATATACACTGATATGATATCTTTATTAATTATTATTAAGTCATAATTACTGTGCCATGAAAAACTACCAGTACTGGGTGTTAAAAATTAACTTTTATTGTTATCATTTAAAAGACTTTTTAAATGATAACAATAAAAGTTAATTTTTAACACCCACTTTTTTGTTACATAGTCCTGAAGGACTCATCTGATCTCTGCTGTAAGGACAGCACCCCAAAAAAACTTCAGTCGTTTTTTTTTTTGTTTTTTTTTGTAATCCAATTGCATTTGCCTGCCTGTCAGCGTGTGTGTCAGGCTCACAGCATATACTGTGCCTACTTGCTCACTGCCACCACTCATATCTGGTGTAACATTAGTGTAAATTAAAAAAACAAAACTTTTACATCAGTCTGCTAGTGTAATCTAATTTCAGTTGCCAGCAGGCCTGTGTGTCAGGCTCACAGCATATACTGTGCCTAATTGCTCAGTGCCACCACTCATATCTGGTGTAACATTAGTGTAAATTTTTTAAAAAAAAACTTTTACATCAGTCTGCTAGTGTTATTTAATTGCAGTTGCCAGGCCAGCCTGCCACTAGTGCCAGCCTGTGTGTCAGGCTCACAGCATATACTGTGCCTACTTCCTCAGTGACACCACTCATATCTGTTGTAACATTAGTGTAAATTTAAAAAAAAAAAAAACTTTTACATCAGTCTGCTAGTGTTATTTAATTTTAGTTGCCAGGCCAGCCTGCCACTGCCAACCTGTGTGTCAGGCTCACAGCATATACTGTGCCTACTTCCTCAGTGCCACCACTAATATCTGTTGTAACATTAGTGTAAAAAATTTTTAAAAAAACTTTTACATCAGTCTGCTAGTGTTATTTAATTTTAGTTGCCAGGCCAGCCTGCCACTAGTGCCAGCCTGTGTGTCAGGCTCACAGCATATACTGTGCCTACTTCCTCAGTGCCACCACTCATATCTGTTGTAACATTAGTGTAAATTAAAAAAAAAAAACTTTTACATCAGTCTGCTAGTGTTATTTAATTTTAGTTGCCAGGCCAGCCTGCCACTAGTGCCAGCCTGTGTGTTAGGCTCACAGCATATACTGTGCCTACTTCCTCAGTGCCACCACTCATATCTGTTGTAACATTAGTGTAATTTTTTTTAAAAAAAACTTTTACATCAGTCTGCTAATGTTATTTAATTTTAGTTGCCAGGCCAGCCGCCACTAGTGCCAGCCTGTGTGTCAGGCTCACAGCATATACTGTGCCTACTTCCATCCACAGTGCCACCACTCATATCTGTTGTAACATTAGTGTAATTTTTTAAAAAAACTTTTACATCAGTCTGCTAGTGTTATTTAATTTTAGTTGCCAGGCCAGCCTGCCACTAGTGCCAGCCTGTGTGTCAGGCTCACAGCATATACTGTGCCTACTTCCTCAGTGCCACCACTCATATCTGTTGTAACATTAGTGTAATTTAAAAAAAAAAAAACTTTTACATCAGTCTGCTAGTGTTATTTAATTTTAGTTGCCAGGCCAGCCGCCACTAGTGCCAGCCTGTGTGTCAGGCTCACAGCATATACTGTGCCTACTTCCATCCACAGTGCCACCACTCATATCTGTTGTAACATTAGTGTAATTTAAAAAAAAAAACTTTTACATCAGTCTGCTAGTGTTATTTAATTTTAGTTGCCAGGCCAGCCTGCCACTAGTGCCAGCCTGTGTGTCAGGCTCACAGCATATACTGTGCCTACTTCCTCAGTGCCACCACTCATATCTGTTGTAACATTAGTGTAAATTTAAAAAAAAAAAAACTTTTACATCAGTCTGCTAGTGTTATTTAATTTTAGTTGCCAGGCCAGCCTGCCACTAGTGCCAGCCTGTGTGTCAGGCTCACAGCATATACTGTGCCTACTTCCTCAGTGACACCACTCATATCTGTTGTAACATTAGTGTAAATTAAAAAAAAAAAAAAAAATTACATCAGTCTGCTAGTGTTATTTAATTTTAGTTGCCAGGCCAGTCTGCCACTAGTGCCAGCCTGTGTGTCAGGCTCACAGCATATAATGTGCCTACTTCTATCCTCAGTACCACCACTCATATCTGTTGTAACATTAGTGTAAATTTTTAAAAAAAAAAACTTTTACATCAGTCTGCTAGTGTTATTTAATTTTAGTTGCCAGGCCAGCCGCCACTAGTGCCAGCCTGTGTGTCAGGCTCACAGCATATAATGTGCCTACTTCTATCCTCAGTACCACCACTCATATCTGTTGTAACATTAGTGTAAACTTTTTAAAAAAAAACTTTTACATCAGTCTGCTAGTGTTAGTGCGTGACTTATCTGCCAACAACTAGGGTTCAAGTCCCAATGTTTTAGGGCAACAATACCTAATTTTTCAGGCATGTGTACATGCCTAATTTTTCTGGCCTCTGGTGCTGCACTGTGGCTTCAAAACCAAAACCAAAAAAAAAGGCACATAACAGGAATTAAACTGCTAAGAATAGTACTACTTAACACACCACTCATATCTGGTGGCACAGTAGATTGCACGTGCAGTGCCCCAAATTTGAAATAGGAGGACTGACCAAGCATTTTTTTCCATCTCCCGGTTCCTAAAATCCATGCCATATACACCTCCCCCAATAGGGGGAGTAACAGGTATTAAACTGCTAAGATAGTGCTACTAACACACCACTCATATCTGGTGGCACAATAGATTGCACGGGCAGTGCCCCAAATTTGAAGCAGGAGAGCCGACCGGACCCGAGATCTTTTTCCATCTCCCAGTTCCGAAAATCCATGCCATATACACGTCCCCTGGCGCCGCAACTGCCTCTGGGAACCTTACCATGGGTCCCAGACCGCACGTCTTGTAATTCTCTGTCTGTGAAATTATATATCGATCAAATCAATCTATTTATCTATCAAATCTATCTAACTATCAATCGTATCTATCAAATGTATATTGCATCTATTGATCTATGTAATTCGTATCTATCAAATGTATATTGCATCTATTGATCTATGTAATTCGTATCTATCAAATGTATATTGCATCTATTGATCTATGTAATTTGTATCTATCATATGTATATTGCATCTATTGATCTATTGATCTATGTAATCTATGTATCTATCTATCCAATCTATCTATCTGGTGGTTGTGCAAATGGACTGTTTGCGGTTGTTTGCGGTGCGTTACACGGGGAGTTTGGTCTGTCACTGTGAAGCGGGCGTAAATCGCCATAGAACAAGCCACTGAGCTGTTGTTCGTTCCTGGTAGAGCGCTTCTCTCTTTGTATGCAAATTATTATGACCCTGGGGAAGTCTCCCTATGGGTGATGGGGGAAACCAGACGTGGACTCCTTGCCCAGTGTGCTTAGAGGAATGTGGCTGCACCTCACTGACGAGGCCCATAGGAGGCCGAAACGATCGTCTGGGGTTGTCATGTTCCTTGTTCAGAGGAGAATTGCCTGGTATTTCGGGGCTGGACTGACCTTACTTGGCGGGATCAGACTGATATACTTCAGGAAAGTTTTCTTCTGTGAAAAGCACACTGGTCTAAAAGAGGCTGCTTCCGGGTGGTAAATCGCCATAGAACAAGCCACTGAGCTGTTGTTCGTTCCTGGTAGAGCGCTTCTCTCTTTGTATGCAAATTATTATGACCCTGGGGAAGTCTCCCTATGGGTGATGGGGGAAACCAGACGTGGACTCCTTGCCCAGTGTGCTTAGAGGAATGTGGCTGCACCTCACTGACGAGGCCCATAGGAGGCCGAAACGATCGTCTGGGGTTGTCATGTTCCTTGTTCAGAGGAGAATTGCCTGGTATTTCGGGGCTGGACTGACCTTACTTGGCGGGATCAGACTGATATACTTCAGGAAAGTTTTCTTCTGTGAAAAGCACACTGGTCTAAAAAGAGGCTGCTTCCGGGTGGTAAATCGCCATAGAACAAGCCACTGAGCTGTTGTTCGTTCCTGGTAGAGCGCTTCTCTCTTTGTATGCAAATTATTATGACCCTGGGGAAGTCTCCCTATGGGTGATGGGGGAAACCAGACGTGGACTCCTTGCCCAGTGTGCTTAGAGGAATGTGGCTGCACCTCACTGACGAGGCCCATAGGAGGCCGAAACGATCGTCTGGGGTTGTCATGTTCCTTGTTCAGAGGAGAATTGCCTGGTATTTCGGGGCTGGACTGACCTTACTTGACGGATCAGACTGATATACTTCAGGAAAGTTTTCTTCTGTGAAAAGCACACTGGTCTAAAAGAGGCTGCTTCCGGGTGGTAAATCGCCATAGAACAAGCCACTGAGCTGTTGTTCGTTCCTGGTAGAGCGCTTCTCTCTTTGTATGCAAATTATTATGACCCTGGGGAAGTCTCCCTATGGGTGATGGGGGAAACCAGACGTGGACTCCTTGCCCAGTGTGCTTAGAGGAATGTGGCTGCACCTCACTGACGAGGCCCATAGGAGGCCGAAACGATCGTCTGGGGTTGTCATGTTCCTTGTTCAGAGGAGAATTGCCTGGTATTTCGGGGCTGGACTGACCTTACTTGGCGGGATCAGACTGATATACTTCAGGAAAGTTTTCTTCTGTGAAAAGCACACTGGTCTAAAAGAGGCTGCTTCCGGGTGGTAAATCGCCATAGAACAAGCCACTGAGCTGTTGTTCGTTCCTGGTAGAGCGCTTCTCTCTTTGTATGCAAATTATTATGACCCTGGGGAAGTCTCCCTATGGGTGATGGGGGAAACCAGACGTGGACTCCTTGCCCAGTGTGCTTAGAGGAATGTGGCTGCACCTCACTGACGAGGCCCATAGGAGGCCGAAACGATCGTCTGGGGTTGTCATGTTCCTTGTTCAGAGGAGAATTGCCTGGTATTTCGGGGCTGGACTGACCTTACTTGGCGGGATCAGACTGATATACTTCAGGAAAGTTTTCTTCTGTGAAAAGCACACTGGTCTAAAAGAGGCTGCTTCCGGGTGGTAAATCGCCATAGAACAAGCCACTGAGCTGTTGTTCGTTCCTGGTAGAGCGCTTCTCTCTTTGTATGTAACCCTTACACTACCTGATCGATACAACATCATACCTGATGTTTTAAAGCACGTTATTCCAAAACAATTTAGGAATGTTAGGTGATTTATGCCCTTTATGGATTAAAACCAGACTCTGCATCAACTATGTAATTTTCCGTGGGAGTTTTGCCATGGATCCCCCTCCGGCATGCCACAGTCCAGGTGTTAGTCCCCTTGAAACAACTTTTCCATCACTATTGTGGCCAGAAAGAGTCCCTGTTGGTTTTAAAGTTTGCCTGCCTATTGAAGTCAATAGCGGTTCGCCCGGTTCGCGAACAGTCGCGGAAGCTCGAGTCCGCCATTCGCGAACCGAAATTTTTAGGGTTGCGACATCACTAGAGGGAGCTTGTAGAGTTAATTTTAGCTTAAGTGTAGTGTAGTAGGCAACCCAAAGTATTGATCTAGGCCTATTTTGGTATATTTAATGCCAGCATTTCACCGCCAAATGCGATCAAATAAAAAAAATTGTTCACTTTTTCTCACAGAAATTATTTACAAACAACTTATGCAATTATGGCATAAATGGTTGTAAATGCTTCTCTGGGATCCCCTTTGTTCAGAAATAGCAGACTTATATGGCTTTGGCGTTGCTTTTTGGTATTTAGAAGGCTGCTAAATGCCACTGCGCACCACACGTGTTTTATGCCCAGCAGTGAAGGGGTTAATTAGGGAGCAGGTAGGCAGCTTGTAGAGTTAATTTTAGCTTAAGTGTAGTGTAGTAGAAAACCCAAAGTATTTATCTAGGCCCATTTTGGTATATTTAATGCCACCATTTCACCGCCAAATGCGATCAAATTAAAAAAAACTTAAATTTTTTCGCAATTTTAGGGTTTCTCACTGAAATTATTTACAAACAGCGTGTGCAATTATGGCACAAATGGTTGTAAATGCTTCTCTGGGATCCCCTTTGTTCAGAAATAGCAGACATATATGACTTTGGCGTTGCTTTCTGGTAATTAGAAGGCCGCTAAATGCTGCTGCGCATCACACGTGTATTATGGCTAGCAGTGAAGGGGTTAATTAGGTAGTTTGTAGGGAGCTTGCAGGGTTAATTTTAGCTTTAGTGTAGAGATCAGCCTCCCACCTGACACATCAGACCCCCTGATCCCTCCCAAACAGCTCCCTTCCCTCCCCCACCCCACAATTGTCCCCGCCATCTTAAGTACTGGCAGAAAGTCTGTCAGTACTAAAATAAAAGGTTTTTTAAAAGAAAATAATTTATTTTTTAGCATATTTACATATGCTGTGTGTAGCATCCCCCCCCAAAACAGCTCTCTAACCCTCCCGATCTGCCTTATTGGCGGCCATCTTGGGTACTGGCAGCTGTCTGCTATTATTTCACAGTCAAAAAAGTGTTGTTTTTTTTTAAATGTACACTACTGTTACACCCAGATATGAGTGGTGGCACTGGGCAAGTGGGCACAGTATACGCTGTGAGCCTGACACACACGCTGGCAGGCAGGCAACTGCAATTAGATTACACAGGGGGAAAAAAAAAGCAGACTGATGTTCTAGCCCTAAAAAGGGCTTTTTGGGGTGCTGTCCTTACAGCAGAGTTCAGATGAGTCCTTCAGGACTGTAGTGGACACTGAATACACTAGCCTAGCTATCGATTTCCCTATTAAATCAGCAGCAGCTACCACTGTCCCTCCTCTCACTAAGAATGCAGCTTCCGAATGAATCTAAAATGGATGCTGTCCAGGAGGTGGGAGGGTCTGGGAGGGAGGGTCTGCTGCTGATTGGCTGTAATGTGTTTTCCTGACTGTGAAGTACAGGGTCAAAGTTTACTCAATGATGAGGAATAGGGGGCCGTTTCCGAAACATCGCATATGTTCATCGTCCGCTGCGAACGCGAACATGCTATGTTCGCCGGGAACTATTCGCCGGCGAACTATTCGCGACATCACAATTACATGGTTCTAAAATAGTTAAATCTGTAGTATTAAAATATAATATATTAATAATTTTAACAATATAATAAACATTATCATATACAAATATTTTTCAGATTATTATGTAGTACACAGCTAATCACAAGTTGTCTATGCTTGAGAAATTAACCTAATACCTGTCTTATGATGACCAATGACCATGAGTCACCTCATGCAATGTTTACTATACTCCTATGATATTTACTATACTCCTATGATATTAATCTAGTGTGATTAAACAAAAATATATAGTATAAAACTCAGGTGCAGCTGAGAGTGAGTAATCTTTACCCCTCTGATCGCAAGGATGGAGTCAAGCTCAGATCCCAGCTCTCTAATCACAAGGATCGAGTCAAGCTCAGATTCCAGCTCTCTGAAGCATTATCTGATGGAAGAGTTTAATCCCAGGCTTCCTCTCTGACACTTATTTTTCACATATTCTCATGATGAACTTTTTGAAGAATCAGCTTTATTACCATTGAGACTATTGAACAATGTGATGTCCACAGGTAAGCTACTATATACATGAGTGTGCATTTGTGAGATGTAATAATTTCTTGTTTTATTTAACATATTACACTTAGAGGGGTTGCGCCCTGTTTCTTTCTTTTATATATATATATATATATATATATATATATATATATATATATAACACAGAGAGAAAACCCTGCACTCACTAGCAAGCGTTCAGCAGAATTGCAAAGGTTGTATTAATTTGTTTTATTAATTTGTTTTGCAATTTCCCCTATGGTTCTTGCACCCAGACCTGTCTGGGGTTAACTGCCTGTGACTCTGGGGACAGCACAGCTTCTTGTGAGTGCCACAGAGCAACCCAGGGCTGAGCATGTTGCAGGATCATGGGATGTGTACCCAGTCCGGTCTAGGAGTGCAGTCCCCTTCCGTGTTTTGTATATGACTGGGGTGATTACATAAGCCTGTGCCCCCTTCACTTGTTCCCAGTTTTTTTTTATTGAGAGCTTGCATTGTGTGGCTGTTTTAGGGTCCCAGGTTTTTGGAAAGGACCTTGACGTGGTACCTGGGCTTGTCCCATTTGGCCAGATGCGGTAACTAACCTTTCCATTTTGCTTTTAATCTTAGCTGAGAGCTTGCTAGTGAGTGCAGGGTTTTCTCTGTGTGTTGTATTAGTTTGTTTTGTAATTTACCCTATGGTTCTTGCACCCAGACCTGTCCTGGGGTTAACTGCCTGTGACTCTGGGGACAGCACAGCTTCTTGTGAGTGCGACCTAAGCACCCAGGGCTGAGCATGTTGCAGGGTCATGGGATGTGTACCTGGTCCAGTCTAGGAGTGCAGTCCCCCTTCTGTGTTTTGAATATGGCTGGAATGATTACATAAGCCTGTGCACCCTTCACTTGTTCCCAGTTTGTTTGGATTGAGAGCTTGCATTGTGTGGTGGTTTAGGGTCCCAGGTTTTTGGAAAGGACCTTGATGTGGTACCTGGGCTTGTCCCATTTGGCCAGATGCGGTAACTCACCTTTCCATTTTTGCTTTTAATCTTAGCTGAGAGCTTGCTGGTGAGTGCAGGGTTTTCTCTGTGTGTTGTATTAATTTATTTTGTAATTTCCCCTACGGTTCTTGCACCCAGACCTGTCTGGGGTTAACTGCCTGTGACTCTGGGGACAGCACAGCTTCTTGTGAGTGCAACTGAGTACCCAGGGGCTGAGCATGTTGCAGGGTCATCGGATGTGTACCCGGTCCGGTCTAGGAGTGCAGTCCCCTTCCGTGTTTTGTATATGACTGGGGTGATTACATAAGCCTGTGCACCCTTCACTTGTTCCCAGTTTTTTTGGATTGAGAGCTTGCATTGTGTGGCTGTTTTAGGGTCCCAGGTTTTTGGAAGGACCTTGACATGGTACCTGGGCTTGTCCCATTTGGCCAGATGCGTTAACTAACCTTTCCATTTTTGCTTTTAATCTTAGCTGAGAGCTTGCTAGTGAGTGCAGGGTTTCTCTGTGTGTTGTATTCATTTGTTTTGTAATTTCCCCTATGGTTCTTGCACCCAGACCTGTCTGGGGTTAACTGCCTGGGACTCTAGGGACAGCACAGCTTCTTGTGAGTGCCACTGAGCACCCAGGGCTGAGCATGTTGCAGGGTCATGGGATGTGTACCCGGTCTGGCCTAGGAGTGTAGTCCCCTTCAGTGTTTGTATATGACTGGGGTGATTACGTAAGCCTGTGCACCCTTCACTTGTTCCCAGTTTGTTTGGATTGAGAGTTTGCATTGTGTGGCTGTTTTAGGGTCCCCAGGTTTTTGGAAAGGACCTTGACATGGTACCTGGGCTTGTCCCATTTGGCCAGATGCCGGTAACTCACCTTTCCATTTTTGCTTTTAATCTTAGCTGAGAGCTTGCTAGTGAGTGCAGTGTTTTCTCTGTGTGTGTATTAGTTTGTTTTGTAATTTTCCCTATGGTTCTTGCACCCAGACCTGTCTGGGTTAACTGCCTTTGACTCTGGGGACAGCACAGCTTCTTGTGAGTGCGACTGAGCACCCAGGGCTGAGCATGTTGCTCTGGTCATGGGATGTGTACCCGGTCCGGTCTAGGAGTGCAGTTCCCTTCCGTGTTTTTTATATATATATAGCTGAAATATTGATATCATCATCATAATCAATCTGTAAAGTGCTACAGTAAAGGCTTCAGTAAATATATAATCATTGGTATACATGGTAATACAGCACAGAAATTATGTAATGATAATGCAAGTTAATAAATGTTTTTAGACAAGAGCTCAACTTAAAAAAATATGGTAAAATCAAATCTTTTACTTCTATTTACTACACTAAAAACACTTAGGTAAAATGTGAATTGATTGTTTATAAAGGGAAAACATCCTCTCTCTAGAATTACTATCAAATGATTCCAGCATCTGGATAAAGGGTCATGGGTATCTGCTATCTGTGTTTTGGCTTCCTTTGGTTATGTCAGAGACAGCTCTCAGATGCTCCTCCCATATATGTGAGAGGGCGTGACCTTATTGCCTGATCTCAATAGGCAAATGATGTGCCTGAATGCTGTATAAATCAGCACCCTATATCCCTCTGTCAACCTCAATTACACCCCTATAAATCATTCCCTCAATACTGGATCTCTATCTCCAGCAAATCTCTGTCTGTGCTCCCTAAAATACAATGGCCACTGAGCTTCAAATTAACAACAACTGGATCTCTCCTTCCTAAAACTTCCTAACCCGTCCTCAGTAGTAAAATGTTCTCTAAATAGCACATAAATAAGAGTCACAAACAGCATAGCTCTGCCTCTAATTGTCTTACACCACATGGTCTTCTAACTAACAAACACAAGTGCTTCACTCCCTAATTCTGCCTCAGCCCCTTATTTAGTGCAATAAACAAAATATATGCTTATCTGATAAATGCATTTGTCGCATGATGGTGAGAGTCCACAAGGAGAAGGCATCTCAACAGACCAGAGCTTTAAAGCTTATCAATTCCTATAAACCTAAGTCATATTTATAGCTAAGTAGATGAGGAAAATGAGAAAAACATGAAAGATAAAGTGGGGCAAAAAAGTGCAAAACAAGTACTACTGCCACTTGAACAAAAACAAAGGGCTTGTGGACATTATAAAAGAATTGAATTTATTAGGTAAGCAATCATTTTGTTTTCTTTCATCAGATGGTGAGAGAGTCCATGAATTATCACATGTGGGAATCAAAACCCAGTAGTGGAGTCCAAGAGACCACCATAAATATAGGGGACAAACAAAAAAGGCAGAGGACATAAATATTCAGAACTACAGCCCACAAAACTTTCCTGCTAAAGGCAGCCTCGGAAAAAGTATAAACATCAAAGTTAAAAATCTTTGAAAAAAGTGTGTAAAGAAGAACAAATAGCGTCTTACAAATGTGATTGAATAGAGCTTCATTACAAAAGGCCCAAGAAGTAGCAACTGCTCTAGTGGAATAAACGGTAATGCACTGAGGGGGAGTTTCCCATGACAAATAAGCCTTGGGAATTAAAGCTTTAAGCTAAGCTGTTATTAACAGCTGTAGCTTTCTGACTTTGTGAGGCCCAAGAAAATGAACAAAAATAGAAGAAAAAAATCTGAAATCCTTTGTGGCTTCTACATAATGTGTTGAGAGTTCTAAAACATCCAAGTTGTGGGGAAGATGCTCATTAGAATTTTTAGAAACCACCAATTTCCTGATTAAGAGTATCT
>NC_069505.1:623136348-623168332 GCF_027579735.1 Bombina bombina
ACTAACACCATAAACTACCTATTAACCCCTAAACCGAGGCCCCTCCCACATTGCAAACACTAAATTAAAATTATTAACCCCTAATCTGCCGCTCCGGACACCGCCCGCCCACATACATATTACTTATGAACCCCTAATCTGCTGCCCCCACATCGCCCGACACCAACATTATTTGTATTAACCCCTAATCTGCTGTCCCAAAACTTTTTGGTCGCTGCACCTACCTGCACTTATTAACCCCTTATCTGCCGCCCCCAATGTCGCCGCCCACTATCACATATTAACCCCCTAATTCGCCGCACACCCGCCTCGCAAACATTAGTTAAATATTATTAACCCTAATCTGCCGTCCCTAACATCGCCGGCCATCCTACCTACATTTATTAACCCCTAATCTGCTGCCCCCAACGTCGCCGCCACTATACTAAATTTATTAACCCCTAACCCTAAGTCTAACCCTAACACGCCCCTAACTTAAATATAATTACAATAAATATAAATAAAAATTACTATTATTACCTAAATAATTCCTATTTAAAACTAAATACTTACCTATAAAATAAACCCTAAGCTAGCTACAATATAATTAACAGTTACATTGTATCTAGCTTAGGTTTATTTTTATTTTACAGAAAAGTTTGTATTTATTTTAACTAGGTAGAATAGTTACTAATTAGTTATTAACTTATTTAATAACTACCTAGCTAAAATAAATACAAAAGTACCTGTAAAATAAACCTAACCTAAGTTACAATAACACCTAACACTACACTATAATTAAATAAATTAACTAAATTAAATACAATTAAATAAATTAAATTAGCTAAAGTACAAAAAAAACACTAAATTACAGAAAATAATAAACAAATTACAGATATTTAAACTAATTACCACCTAATCTAATAGCCCTATCAAATAAAAAAGCCCCCCCCAAAATAAAAAAAAAACCCCTAGCCTAAAACTAAACTACCAATAGACCTTAAAAGGGCCTTTTGCGGGGCATTGGCCCCAAAGTAATCAGCTCTTTTACCCTGTAAAAAAAAAAATTCAAACAACCCCCCAACAGTAAAATCCACCACCCACACAACCAACCCCCCAAACAAAATACTAAATAAAAAAACCTTAGCTCCCCATTGCCCCTGAAAAGGGCATTTGGATGGGGCATTGCCCTTTAAAATGGCAGTTAGCTCTTTTGCAGGCCCAAACCCTAACCTAAAAATAAAATCCACCCAATACACCCTTAAAAAACACTAACCCCTGAAGATCGACTTACAGTTCTGAAAAACCGGACATCCATCCTCAAGGAAGCGGCAGAAGTCTTCATCCCAACCGGGCCGAAGTCCTCAATGAAGCAGTGAGAAGTCTTCATCCATGCCAGGCAAAGTGGTCCTTCAGACGGGCAGAAGTCTTCATCCAGACGGCATCTTCTATCTTAATCCATCTGACGCGGAGCGGCTCCATCTTCAAGACATCGACGTGGAGCTTCCTCTTCATCGATGACTAACGACGAATGAAGGTACCTTTAAGTGACGTCATCCAAGATGGCGTCCCTTAGATTCCGATTGGCTGATTGAATTCTATCAGCCAATCGGAATTAAGGTAGAAAAAATCCTATTGGCTGATGCAATCAGCCAATAGGATTTAAGTTCAATCCCTTATTGTTGATCCAATCAGCCAATAGGATTGAGCTTGCATTCTATTGGCTGATTGGAACAGCGAATTTTATCAGCCAATCGGTAATCTAAGGGATGCCATCTTGGATGACGTTCACTTAAAGGTACCTTCATTCGTTGGGTAGTCGTGGATGAAGAGGATGCTCCACGTTGGATGTCTTAAGATGGAGTCGCTCGCGTTGGATGGATGAAGATAGAAGATGCCGTCTGGATGAAGACTTCTGCCCGTCTGGAGGACACTTCGCCCGGCTTGGATGAAGACTTCTCACGGCTTCGTTGAGGACTTCGGCCCCGGTTGGATGAAGACTTCTGCTGCTTCCTTGAGGATGGATGTCCGGTCTTCAGAACTGTAAGTCGATCTTCAGGGGGATTAATATTAAGTTTTTTTAAGGGTGTATTGGTGGTGGGTTTATTTTTAGGTTAGGGTTTGGGCCTAAATGCCTTTTTAAGGGCAATGCCCATCAAATGCCCTTTTCAGGGCAATGGGGGAGCTTAGGTTTTTTTAGTTAGTATTTTATTTGGGGAGTTGGTTGTGTGGGTGGTGGGTTTTACTGTTGGGGGGGCTGTTTGTAATTTTTTTTTTACAGGTTAAAAGAGCTGATTACTTCTGGGGTAATGCCCCGCCAAAAGGCCCTTTTAAGGGCTTATTGGTAGTTTAGTTTAGGCTAGGGGTTTATTTTATTTTGGGGGGGCTTTTTTATTTTGATGTAGGCTATTAGATTAGGTGTAATTAGTTTAATATCTGTAATCTTGTTTATATATTTTCTGTAATTTAGTGTTTGTTTTTTTGTTTTTTTTATTTAGTAATTTATTTTAATTATAGTGTAGTGTTAGGTGTTATTGTAACTTGGGTTTGGTTTTATTTTACAGGTACTTTTGTATTTATTTTAGCTAGGTAGTTATTAAATAGTTAATAACCTATTTAGTAACTATTCTACCTAGTTAAAATAAATACAAACTTGCCTGTAAAAATAAAAAATAAACCCTAAGCTAGATACAATGTAACTATTAGTAGAATAGTTAGCCTGTATATATATATATAAATCTAGGCACAGTTCTCTACAACCAATACATCTGGATTACCAAAAACCACTTCTTATGCTTACTTGGAGGGGGCATGGCCACCAGCATCTCAGATATAGCAGAGCAAAATCTTTAAATGTTGTAGTAAAATAAGAAGAAGATGGATATACCCATAAGTGAGTACCTACAAAATAGCCTACAGGCTAAGCAGGTGCCTATTTTAAGAAAACCCCCACACCTGACTGATAGGCACCCATACTACTGGACTCTACCATAAGCAGAATGAACTGTTTCCATTAGATAACCAATCCAGTGCTTCTTTTCATGACAGCAGAGGATCTAAACATATAGAATACCACATTGAACCAACAGGAGGAAGCTAGGGATGGTCCCCTGCAACACTCCTGTGGCAATACTGTGTCTAATTCTCATAGGGTGTTCTTGTGCAAACTACCCATACATCCCTTTGTCCAGACTGTAGCTCTGTGAGGAGAAAATTGGGTCCTCAAATCAGTCTGTGCACCCTTCCCACAAACATCTGGAGCACCTCCTTTTTTTACCTTTCTCCTGTGAAGGCAAAGACAAGACTAGTTTCCAGTAAGGTGGGAGGGTTTTAAGGGCTCTTGGAGTTTTGGGATCTTTGTCTCCTCCTAGTGGTCAAGTGTATAAGGAGTGATGAATGGAAATATTATTTAAATATGAAATATTTAGAGAACAATATTAATGTATTTGCCATCTACAGACTTTTGAAGTATCCAAAACTTGGTGGATTTCTTGATGTCTCTGTAAGTAAAATCTTCAACTACAAATCAGGTTGTTATTGTTATGATTGTTGATAAATCTCATCTTTACCTACAAGGTCGTATTAAAGGTGAAAACTATGATTTACATGCAAATAGGCACCATTATTTCCCCCCTTATTCCAATCTCTGAGTTCTTTAACGACATTACCGTGTTGGAATATAATGACGTCTGCATAAAGGAACTGGAAAAAATGGAAAAATACTCATGACGACGCCTATGAATGGTCTCACACATTCCAGTTTATGGCAGAACTGGAATGGCAAAGGGTTAAGTATATTTCCAATAACCAGGTTGCAGACCAGCTGTTCACAAGATTTTGCGTTGGGGGAAATGTTTAGTTTGCTTTTTTACATTTATCTGACTAAATGTGAAGTTTTAGCTTTAATACTTTGGATGTGCAGTTAATATGCAGTTTATCGTATTTGGATTGACTTTTCTATATGAAGTGTCTGTTATATTATGTTGTGGAGCCATTGCTGTTGTAACAACATAAACAGCAGGTGGAGTCTGGCTGCTGGCAGAATGGTTTTTGATTGTCGGGGACAACAGATAGCTCTTTTTCTTGTGTGGACAACTTAGGTAACATTTCTACTAGGTAGTCAACGTGGTGGGGTTTTTTCTTCACATACTCCTGCTAATAACTGGGCATCTCATGGCCATCTTCGCTCATTTGCTGAACTTAATATTCATTCCTATTGCTGACGCTTTGCTTTGTATTGTTGACCGGCTGGTTTTGCTGTATCCTGCCATGTGTGTCAGACCTCTGCTTTTTCCATGCCCGTTCTTATAGATCAGTTTTGTTACTTTACTGCTGCCCATCTGCTGTCACCCTGCCTGTTTGACTGTGCTTTATTCTACTTGTGATCTCTTTATATCATCTAGTAGCTTAATACCTGGGCACTATCAAGTGTGCTGAGGATACTGCCTCTAGCTCTCTGCCTGAACTGATATTTACTGTGAGCCTGACAACATAATTCTAAATGTATCTATAATTTTAAATATCAATCATTAATGAATTAACCAATCAGGGTTAAGGGGATTTATCACTGTCAGGATTAAACCCTCACCCTCTTTTGACTGGTTGATTATTTTATTGACTTTTTTATAACGAACGTGAGAGAATTATTGAGCAAAAACATTACATTCAGCTCTCATTGAGTCTTTCAAAAAAAAAAAGAAGAGACCTTCCCTTAACCATGATTGGTTAACTTAGAAAAAGTTTCAGTGGGTTTTTGGTCCATTTTTTTTTTTTGACCAGCTGCAATATTGACAAAGTTAATATAACCAGCATGGATGTGATGTTATATACTGTTTTATTAGTATAGTTAAAGAGACACTAAACTTAAAAAGCTGAAACAGCTCCCCTAAAGGCTATGTTTGCACTTTGCCCAATACTAAGTGCTTATCCATGTTCCCAGCACCCCCCAATCAGCTGCTCTACTGCCCACACCAGACTGTACCACCCACCCATAGACTATACAGAGTTGTCTGTATGCAAGCTCTGCTGTCAAGACAATATTCAGCACTGCAGGTACCATCTCTGTCTAGCTTATGGGGCTGTAGGATGGCAGCTGGTTGGCTGAATTAAAGACATGGTGCAAAACATATCCTGTAGGAACCATTTCAGCCTCTGGGGGTAAGTTTCAGTAAGTTTCGGTGCTTTATGTCTATATGCATAAAACGTGCAAAGGCAAACATGCAAACCTCACAACTGATTTAATGAGCTGTATGTATTTATATCTTTTAGTGAGGAGTGGAAGACAAGACAAGAAAAAATTAAAAACATCAATTAAACGGATTCTGAAAATGTGATTTCACCAAAGAAAACCTAACTGACCCAGTAACTCTTCTAAAAGTTGACTGTATATTTCTTGGTTGTTTGTTGGAATCTGTATGCAAAGACAAGATGATTATTTCAGGAGCCTTAAGAAGATCTCCAGTGGCTAAAACAGGTGGTCATCTGATATTATTAGTTGTGTTAAATGCTTCATTTTACACAATAGGGGAAACACCGCTTCCACCTTGTGAATCTGGATGAAGAGTTTATAAGAAAAGCTCTCAGGGACATCGGGTACATGATTGAAACCATAGAGATGGTGGAAAGGAAATCAAACCCATGAGGCTATATCGTATGATCACCTGGCATTAATAACTGCCGTATAATGCAATGAGATGCTTAATAATGCACATTAACCGGTATAGCAGTGTGTCCTTCAGTGCTGGGTGAGATAGAAATATATGTGCAAACTGGTCCTTACATTTTGTGTGTGTGCTTTTATTACCTCTTAACAGTGGACTTTTGGTGGTCAAATAATTTATAACAGGGTATTTTTCAGTCCATCATAGCAGTTCCAACAAGAAGATGAAATAAAGAGTGAAAGTAAAATAAATAAATTAATTAATTTAAAAAATGGATCTAGGGAATTTATTTGATTTAAAATTTGACATCACAAAGAGTAAAATGATGAATTTTTTGAGGCAAATGCTGAAAGCTAACCATACACTTTTACTGAGAGAAAGAGGATTGGGGAATTATTATTTCAGATGACATGAAGGTTGGTAAACCAATGCAGCAGCACAGCAGGTAAAGCCAGTAGGATTCTGCTTGAATAGAAGTGAGCAGCAGGAAAGTTAAGATTCTTATGTCACTTTATAGATCACTAGTGAGGTCTCATCTTGTGTATTGTGTAAGTTCTAGTGACCTGTATCTCCAGACAACCATAAATAAACTGGAAACTGTTACAAAGGAGCCTACTAATTACAGTCTAAACAAGAAAAGAATACCATGACCCTAATACTTATAGCTTACAGGGGAGATGGAGAAAGAGGATACAACCTTCATGTATATTAGGGGAATTAATAAAGCTGGGGCAGAAGAAGCATTTGTTACAAAAGTGCAGCAACAGAACAAGGCTCATCATCTTACATAGGAGCATAGCAGGTTCAGAAATAATTATACTGAAAGGGAGGCTCATTCAGGACATAAAACACCCAGTACAGTGGTACTGACAAATACACTAAGTGGGATAACAATTTAGTATTTACTAGGGTTAAAAATCACTTATATATAAAATTCAATTAAAGAGAAAGTGCCCAATAGACTAAAACAGTTATAGTCTGACCAAATATAAAAAAAATACATAACAAAAGTACTATATGTAAACAGGAAAACATCTATATGTAACAGGGAAAACATCTATACTGTAACAGGAAAACATTCATATGTAACAGGGAAACATCTATAGTAATAGGAAAACATCTATATGTAACAGGAAAACCTCTATATGTAACATGAAAACAGCTATCAGTAACAGGGAAACATCTATATGTAAACAGGGAAACATTCATATGTAACAGGGAAACATCTATATGTAACAGGAAAACATCTATATGTAACAGGAAAAACATCTATATGTACAGGAAAACAAGCTAACTCGTAACAGGGAAACCTCTATTGTAACAGGAAAACATCAATATGTAACAGGGAAACATCTATATGTAACAGGAAAACATCTATATGTAACAGGGGAAACATCTAATGTAAACAGGAAAACATCTATATGTAACAGGAAAACAGCTATCAGTAACAGGGGAATCCTCTATATGTAACAGGGAAACATCTATATGTAACAGGGAAACCATTTACATGTAACAGGGGAAAACATCTATATGTAACAGGGAAACATCTATATGTAACATGAAAACATCTATATGTAACAGGGAAACATCTTTATTGTAACAGCGAAACATCTATATGTAACACGGGAAACATCTATTATATGTAACATGAAAACATCTATATGTAACCGGGAAACATCTATATGTAACAGGGAAACATCTATATGTAACAGGAAAACATCTATATGTAACAGGGAAAACATCTATATGTAACAGGGAAACATCTATGTGTAACAGGGAAACATTCTACATGTAACAGGGAAACATCTATATGTAAAAGGGAAACATCTATATGTAACAGGGAAACATTTATATGTAACAGGGAAACATCTATATGTAACAGGAAAACATCTATATGTAACAGGAAAACATCTATATGTAACAGAGGAAAAATCTATATGTAACAGGACAACATCTATATGTAACAGAAAAAATCTACATGTAGCATGAAAACCATCTATATGTAACAGGGAAACATCTTATGTAACCGGGAAACAGCTATCCGTAAACAGGGAAACATCTATATGTAACAGGAAAACATCTACATGTAAAGGGAAACATCTATATGTAACAGGAAAACATCTCATATGTAACAGGGAAACATCTATATGTAACAGAGAAACATCTATATGTAACAGGAAAACATCTATATGTAACAAGAAAACATCTATATGTAACAGGGGAAACATCTATATGTAACAGGGAAACGTTCTATATGTAACAGGGAAACCCTTTACATGTAACAGGGAAACATCTTTATGTAACAGGGAAAACAACTATATGTAAAAGGGAAACATTTACATGTAACAGGGAAACCATCTATATGTAAACAGGAAAACATCTATATGTAACAGGAAAACATCTATATGTAACAGGGAAAACTCTATATGTAACAGGACAACATCTATATGTAACAGGAAAAATCTACATGTAACATGAAAACATCTATATGTAACAGGGAAACATCTATATGTAACAGGGAAGGAAGGAAACAGCTATCAGTAACAGGGAAACAGCTATCAGTAACAGGGAAACATCTATATGTAACAGGGAAAAACATCTACATGTAACAGGAAAACAATCATATGTAACAGGGAAAATCTATATGTAACAGGAAAACACTCTCATATGTAACAGGAAAACATCTCATATGTAACAGGAAAACATCTCATATGTAACAGGGAAACATCTATATGTACAGGGAAACATCTATATGTAACAGGAAAACATCTAAATGTAACAGGGAAACATCTATATGTAACTGGAAAACATCTCATATGTAACAGGAAAAACATCTCATATGTAACAGGAAACATCTATATGTAACAGGGAAACATCTATATGTAACAGGAAAACATCTATATGTAACAGGGAAACATCTATATGTAACAGGAAAACATCTATATGTAACAGGAAAACATCTACATGTAACAGGGAAACATCTATATGTAACAGGGAAACATTTACATGTAACAGGAGAAAATCTATATGTAACAGGGAAACAATCTATATGTAACAGGAAAACATCTATATATAACAGGGGAAACATTTCATGTAACAGGGAAACATCTATATGTAACAGGAAAACATTTTTATGTAACAGGGAAACATCTATATGTAACAGGGAAACATCTATATGTAAAAGGGAAACATCTATATATAACAGGGAAACATTTATATGTAACAGGGGAAAACATCTACATGTAACAGGGAAACATTTACATGTAACAGGGAAACATCTATATGTAACAGGTAAACATCTATATGTAAACAGGGAAACATCTATATGTAATAGGGAAACATCTATATGTAACAGGGAAACATTTACATGTAACAGGGAAACATCTATATGTAACAGGGAAACGTTTATATGTAACAGGGAAACATTTATATGTAACAGGGAAACATCTATATGTAACAGGGAAACATCTATATGTAACAGGAAAACATCTATATGTAACAGGGAAACATCTATATGTAACAGGGAAACATCTATATGTAACAGGAAAACATCTATATGTAACAGGGAAACATCTATATGTAACAGGAAAACATTTATATGTAACAGGGAAACATCTATATGTAACAGGAAAACATCTATATGTAACAGGGAAACATTTATATGTAACAGGGAAACATCTATATGTAATAGGGAAACATCTATATGTAACAGGAAAACATCTATATGTAACAGGGAAACATCTATATGTAACAGGAAAACATCTATATGTAACAGGGAAACATCTATATGTAACAGGAAAACATCTACATGTAACAGGGAAACATCTATATGTAACAGGAAAACATTTATATGTAACAGGGAAACATCTATATGTAACAGGAAAATCATTTATACTGTAACAGGGAAACCATCTAAATGTAACAGGAAAACATCTATATGTAACAGGGAAACATTTATATGTAACAGGGAAACATCTATATGTAACAGGGAAACATTTACATGTAACAGGGAACATCTATATGTAACAGGAAAACATTTATATGTAACAGGAGGAAACATCTATATGTAACAGGAAAACATCTATATGTAACAGGGAAACATATATATGCAACAGGGAAACATCTATATGTAACAGGGAAACATTTACATGTAACAGGGAAACATCTATATGTAACAGGAACATTTATATGAACAGGGAAACATCTCTATGTAACAGGGAACATCTATATGTAACAGGGGGAAACAGCTATAAGTAATAGGGAAACAGCTATATGTAACAGGGAAACATCTATATGTAACAGGGAAACATCTATATGTAACAGGGAAACATCTATATGCAACAGGGAAACAGCTATAAGTAACAGGGAAACAGCTATAAGTAACATTAATATATATCTATATCAGGGATGTGCACTCATAGGAGGCAGGGGAGGCAGTGCCTACCCTGCCATATGTGGCCAAAGCTTAATCAAAATAAAAAAAAATCCAAAGAAAATATTTCCCCCCATGTAATGCTATGGAGAGGCAGGTACAGGAACGCTTCTCTCCATTGCAGTACATGGGTCAAAGGAAAAGCTGCGCTGCAGCGCCACCTGTGTTCTGTCAATATATTAGCAGCAAAAATTGGGACCAATAGGAGGCACCCTCTTGATGCCTCCTAGCAAGTGAAGGATATATAGATTAATCAGAAGGAGGATGCAGTGAGCAGGGTCATGTGACACAACTGGAAGCTGAGGTAACCTAAGAACAGATGACACCAAGCAAAAGAGTAAAGTCGTATTCTACATCTCTTGTGATTCACAAATTGTGTTCAGATACAGCTCATTAACAGGGGGGGGACAGTAAGTGAGCATAACCCAAGCAGAAGAGTAAAGTAGTATTCTACATCTCTTGTGATTCACAAATTGTGTTCAGATACAGCTCATTAACAGGGGGACAGTAAGTGAGCATAACCCAAGCAGAAGAGTAAAGTAGTATTCTACATCTCTTGTGATTCACAAATTGTGTTCAGATACAGCTCATTAACAGGGGGACAGAAAGTGAGCATAACCCAAGCATAAGAGTAAAGTAGTATTCTACATCTCTTGTGATTCACACATTGTGTTCAGATACAGCTCATTAACGGGGGGGGGGGGGACAGTAAGTGAGCATAACCCAAGCAGAAGAGTAAAGTAGTATTCTTCATCTCTTGTGATTCACAAATTATGTTCAGATACAGCTTATTAACAGGGGGGGACAGTAAGTGAGCATAACCCAAGCAGCAGAGTAAAGTAGTATTCTTCATCTCTTGTGATTCACAAATTGTGTTCAGATACAGCTTATTAACAGGGGGGGACAGTAAGTGAGCATTACCCAAGCAGCAGAGTAAAGTAGTATTCTTCATCTCTTGTGATTCACAAATTGTGTTCAGATACAGCTCATTAACAGGGGGGGACAGTAAGTGAGCATAACACAAGCAGCAGAGTAAAGTAGTATTCTACATCTCTTGTGATTCACAAATTGTGTTCAGATACAGCTCATTAACAGGGGGGGACAGTAAGTGAGCATAACCCACGCAGAAGAGTAAAGTAGTATTCTACATCTCTTGTGATTCACAAATTGTGTTCAGACGCAGCTCATTAACAGGGGGGACAGTAAGTGAGCATAACCCAATACTGACAGGAAGTCAAAGGGTCAATTCAAATTTAAATCCATAATTTAAAACCCAGAGTTTGAAGTTAAGTGTGCAGTGTCCACATTATTTAAAGTAAAGTTTTTGACATTGAATATTGCTAAGCCTCCCTTTTTCATAGTTATTTGATTTAATTAGGTACAAACTCCATATATGTTATGTCTGTTCAGTCAGAGGATGCAGTATCTATTTTTATTTTTCTCTGTGTCTCCATTTATTTAGAGACTGCTGTTAACTTGTAATTCACAAATCAATTGAAAGCTGTTGCATTGTGTTTTTAATATGTGCTGCTTTTATATAAGTTTATATTAATAAAAAGGAGATAATGAGTCATTTAAAAATATATGTAATTATTGCAGTTAAATGTTTTTAGAAATAATGCCACATTTTAAGTAACTGGTTAAACACATAGTCAAAGGGAGACATTTAAAATTAAACTTTCATGATTGAGGTAGAGCATGCTATTTTAATAGAATTTTCTAGTTATTTATATTTTGAGAATTAGCATCAACTGTTTCTGGCCCCATGTCAGCAAATCAAATTAGTTTTTGAAAGGAACATGAAAGTCATAATTACATTTCCATCATTCAGATAGAAATTGCACACACAAAAATAAATAAATAAACTTTCTATTTTACTTTTACTATTATGTACTTCATTCTTTTGGTATCCTTTGGTGTCCTTTGTTGAAGAGCATACCTAAGTGGGATGTGCACGTGCGTTTCTTGAACACCATATTGCAGCAGCTGTGTTGGCAGTATTGATAACTTGTCCTTTGTGTAAAACTTGTATGGTAAATTATTTCTATTTTTACAATACAGTAGTGAGTAGAGAAGAGATTGTATTATTCTATTTGCTTAGTAACTGGCACTGTGCCACAGAATTGTGTGAGTGTGTATGTGAGCAGAGTGTGTGTGGGTGTCAGTGAGCAGAGTATGTGTGCTTTATTCTCCAGGTAATCAATACATTTCCGATGAGCTGGTGCTTTAGTGCAGTGTTTCTCAACAATGGTCCTCAAGTACCCCCAACAGGCCAGGTTTTCATTATAGCTGAATCAGTGCACAGGTGAAGTAATCAGCTGATCAGTAACTCAGTGGTTACTAACTTGCTCTCACCCATCACCTGATTATGTCACCTGTGCACTGGTTCAGCTATAATTTAAACCTGCCCTGTTGGGGGTACTTGCGGCCCTCTGTACATGTGTTTCTCCGGCGTATCATATCTAGTGCCTCACCAGCCTCTGACCTCACTGCACGTCACTGATCTATATATATATATATGTAACAGAGAAACATCTATATGTAACAGGGAAACATCTCTATGTAACATGAAAATATCTATATGTAACAGGGAAACATCTATAAGTAACAGGGAAACATATATATGTAACAGGGAAACATTTATATGTAACAGGAAAACATCTATATATAACATGAAAACATCTATATGTAACAAGAAAACATCTATATGAGACAGGGAAACCGCTACATGTAACTGGAAAACATTTATATGTAACAGGGAAACATCTATATGTAACAGGGAAACATTTATATGTAACAGGAAAACATTTATATGTAACAGGAAACATCTATATGTAACAGGGAAACATACATATGTAACAGGTAAACATCTCATATGTAACAGGGAAACATCTATATGTAACAGGGAAACATCTATATGTAACAGGGAAACCTCTATATGTAACAGGGAAACATATATATGTAACAGAAAAACATTCATATGTAACAGGGAAACATCTATATGTAACAGGGAAACCTCTATATGTAACAGGGAAACATATATATGTAACAGAAAAACATTCATATGTAACAGGGAAACATCTATACATAACATGAAAACATCTATATGTAACAAGAAAACATCTATATGAGACAGGGAAACAGCTACATGTAACTGGAAAACATTTATATGTAACAGGAAAACATCTATATGTTAAAGGAAACAACTATATGTAACAGGAAAACATCTATATGTAAAAAGGAAACAACTATATGTAACAGGCAAACATCTATATGTAACAGGCAAATATCTATATGTAACAGGGAAACATCTATATGTAACAGGAAAACATCTATATGTAACAGGGAAACATCTATATGTAACAGGAAAACATCTATATGTAACAGGCAAATATCTATATGTAACAGGGAAACATCTATATGTAACAGGAAAACATCTATATGTAACAGGCAAACATCTATATGTAACAGGGAAACATATATATGTAACAGGAAAACATCTACATGTAACAGGGAAACATCTATATGTAACAAGGAAACATCTATATGTAATAGGGAAACATCTATATGTAACAGGAAAACATCTCATATGTAACAGGAAAACATCTATATGTAGCAGGGAAACATCTATATGTAATAGGGAAACATCTACAGTATATGTAAAAGGAAAACATCTATATGTAACAGGGAAACATCTATATGTAATAGCGAGACATCTATATGTAACATGAAAACATCTCTATGTAACAGGAAAACATCTATATGTAAGGGGGAAAACATCTATATATAACAGGGAAACATCTATATGTAACAGGAAAACATCTATATGTAACAGGGAAACATCTATATAGAAACATAGAATTTGAGGGTAGATAAGAACCAAAAAGGCCCATCAAGTCTACACATATTACATGTTACTTTTTCCTTAGGATAGCCTTATGCATGTCCGAGGCATTTTTGAATTCCTTTACAGTCTTTGTGTTTACCACCTCAAATGGAAGTTCATTCCATGAATCCACCACCCTTTCTGTAAAAAACAGAATTTATATCTTACCTGATAAATTCCTTTCTCCTACGGTGTGTCCGGTCCATGGCTTCATCCTTACTTGTGGGGAATATTCTCTTCCCTAACAGGAAATGGCAAAGAGGCACACAGCAAAAGCTGTCCATATAGCCCCTCCTCTGGCCCCGCCCCCCAGTCATTCGACCGACGGTTAGGAGAAAAAGGAGAAACTATAGGGTGCCATGGTGACTGTAGTGTATAGAGATAAAAATATTTAAGCCTGACAAAAAGCCAGGGCGGGCCGTGGACCGGACACACCGTAGGAGAAAGGAATTTATCAGGTAAGAAATAAATTCTGTTTTCTCCTACATAGGTGTGTCCGGTCCACGGCTTCATCCTTACTTGTGGGAACCAATACCAAAGCTTTAGGACACGGATGAAAGGAGGGAACAAGTCAGGCGCCCTAAACGGAAGGCACCACGGCTTGCAAAACCTTTCTCCCAAAAACAGCCTCCGAAGAAGCAAAAGTATCGAATTTGTAAAATTTGGTAAAAGTATGCAGTGAAGACCAAGTCGCTGCCTTACAAATCTGATCAACAGAGGCCTTGTTCTTGAAGGCCCATGTGGAAGCAACAGCCCTAGTAGAGTGAGCTGTAATTCGTTCAGGAGGCTGCCGTCCGGCAGTCTCATAAGCCAATCGGATGATGCTTTTCAGCCAAAAGGAAAGAGAGGTAGCAGTAGCTTTTTGCCCTCTCCTCTTACCAGAATAAACAAACAAACAAGGATGAAGTTTGTCTGAAATCCTTAGTTGCCTCTAAGTAGAATTTTAGAGCACGGACCACATCTAGGTTGTGTAACAAATGTTCCTTCTTTGAAACTGGATTTGGACACAGGGAAGGAACAACTATTTCCTGGTTAATATTCCTGTTGGAAACCACCTTTGGAAGGAAACCGGTTTGGTACGTAAAACTACCTTATCTGAATGGAAAACCAGATAGGGAGTAGAACACTGCAGAGCAGATAATTCAGAAACTCTTCTAGCAGAAGAAATAGCAACCAAAAACAGAACTTTCCAAGATAGTAACTTAATATCTATGGAATGTAAGGGTTCAAACGGAACCCCTTGAAGAACTGAAAGAACTAAGTTTAGACTCCATGGAGGAGTTATAGGTCTGTAGACAGGCTTAATTCTAACTAATGCCTGTACAAACGCCTGTACATCTGGCACGACTGCCAGTCGTTTGTGTAACAAAACTGACAGAGCAGATATCTGTCCTTTTAAAGAACTAGCTGACAAACCTTTATCCAAACCCTCTTGGAGAAAGGAAAGTATTCTAGGGATTTTGACTTTACTCCAAGCAAAACCTTTGGACTTGCACCAACAGATATATTTTTGCCATATCTTATGGTAAATTTTCCTAGTCACTGGTTTTCTGGCTTGAATCAGAGTATTTATAACGAATCAGAAAACCCATGCTTAGATAGAATCAAGCGTTCAATTTCCAAGCAGTCAGTTGCAGAGAGACTAGATTTGGATGTCTGAATGGACCTTGAACTAGAAGATCCTGCCTCAAAGGTAGCTTCCATGGTGGAACGATGACATATTCACCAGGTCTGCATACCAAGTCCTGCGTGGCCACGCAGGAGCTATTAGAATCACCGAGGCCTTCTCTGTTTGATCCTGGCTACAAGCCTGGGAAGGAGAGGGAACGGTGGAAACACATAAGCCAGATTGAACGACCAGGGCGCCACTAATGCATCCACCAGTGCCGCCTTGGGATCCCTGGATCTGGAGCCGTATCGAGGAACCTTGGAGTTCTGACGAGACGCCATCAGATCCATATCCGGGCTGCCCCATAGTTGAGTTAACTGGGCAAAGACCTCCGGGTGGAGTTCCCACTCCCTGGATGGAAAGTCTGACGACTCAGATAATCCGCCTCCCAGTTGTCTACTCCTGGGATGTGAATTGCAGATAGATGGCAGGAGTGATCCTCCGCCCATTTGATGATCTTGGATACCTCGCTCATCGCCAAGGAACTCTTTGTTCCCCTGATGATTGATGTACGCAACAGTCGTTATGTTGTCCGACTGAAACCTTATGAACCTGGCTTCCGCTAGTTGAGGCCAAGCCAGGAGCGCATTGAATATTGCTCTCAGTTCCAAAATGTTTATCGGGAGAAGAGACTCTTCCCGAGACCATAGACCCTGAGCTTTCAGAGAGTCCCAGACCGCGCCCCAACCCAAGAGGCTGGCGTCGGTCGTGACAATGACCCACTCCGGTCTGCGGAAACTCATTCCCTGAGACAGGTGATCCTGAGTCAACCACCAGAGAAGTGAGTCCCTGGTTACCTGGTCTACTTGAATTTGGGGAGACAAGTCTGTATAGTCCCCATTCCACTGTTTGAGCATGCACAGCTGTAATGGTCTTAAATGAATTTGAGCAAAAGGAACCACGTCCATTGCTGCAACCATTAGTCCTATTACTTCCATGCACTGAGCTATGGAGGGCTGAGGAATAGAATGAAGAACTCGACAAGCGTTTAGAAGCTTTACCTTTCTGACATCTGTCAGGAAGATCTTCATTTCCACAGAATCTATTATTGTTCCAGAAAAGGAACCCTTGTGGACAGTGACAGTGAACTTTTTTCTATGTTCATCTTCCACCCGTGAGATCTGAGAAAGGCCAACACAATGTCTGTATGAGCCCTTGCTTTGGAAAGAGATGACGCTTGGATTAGGATGTCGTCTAGGTAAGGTGCTACAGCAATGCTCCTCGGCCTTAGGACCGCTAGAAGGGACCCTAGCACCTTTGTGAAAATTCTGGGAGCGGTGGCTAAACCGAATGGAAGAGCCACGAACTGGTAATGTTTGTCCAGAAAGGCGAACCTCAGGAACTGATGATGAGTTTTGTGGATTGGGATATGCAGATACGCATCCTTTAAGTCCACGGTAGTCAAATATTGACCCTGCTGGATTGTCGGCAAGATTGTCCGAATGGTTTCCATTTTGAAAGATGGAACTCTGAGGAATTTGTTTAATATCTTTAAATCCAGAATTGGCCTGAAAGTTCCCTCTTTTTTGGGAACTACGAACAGGTTCGAGTAAAAACCTAGACCTTGTTCCCCTGAGGGAACTGGGTTTATCACTCCCATCTTTAATAGGTCTCTTACACAATGTAAGAATGCCTGTTTCTTTATCTGGTCTGAAGATAAGCGAGACAAGTGGAACCTTCCTTTGGAGGAAGTCCCTTGAACTCTAGAAGATATCCTGGGAGACTATTTCTAGTGCCCAGGGATCCGGAACATCTCTTGCCCAAGCCTGAGCAAAGAGAGATAATCTGCCCCTACTAGATCCGGTCCCGGATCGGGGGCTACCCCTTCATGCTGTCTTGGTAGCAGCAGTAGGTTTCTTGGTCTGTTTACCCTTGTTCCAGCCTTGCACGGGCTTCCATGCAGGTTTGGGCTGGACAGCGTTAACGTCTTGTCTAGCGGCTTGTAGCGTTATTAGTCGGTCCGTTCCTGAAATTGCGAAAGGAACGAAAATTAGACTTGTTCTTAGCCTTGAAAGGCCTATCTTGTGGGAGGGCATGGCCCTTACCCCCAGTGATGTCTGAAATAATCTCCTTCAATTCCGGCCCAAAAAGGGGTCTTACCTTTGAAAGGAATATTAAGTAACTTAGTCTTGGACGACACATCTGCCAACCAGGATTTTAGCCAAAGCGCCCTACGCGCTACTATAGCAAAACCCGAGTTTTTTGCCGCTAATTTCGTTATTTGAAAAGCAGCATCCAATATAAAGGAATTAGCTAACTTTAGTGCGTGAATTCTGTCCATGACTTCTTCATAGGAAGTCTCCTTCTGAAGCGACCTTTCTAATTCCTCGAACCAAAAAGACGCGCTGAGGTGACAGTATAATACACGTAGCTGGTTGAAGAATGAAGCCTTGCTGAACAAAAATCTTTTTAAGCAATCCTTCCAATTTTTTATCCATAGGATCTTTGAAAGCGCAGCTGTCCTCTATAGGAATAGTTGTGCGCTTTGCTAATGTTGAAACTGCTCCCTCAACCTTCGGGACCGTCTGCCATGCGTCCCTTCTAGGGTCTACAATGGGAAACATTTTCTTAAATATAGGAGGTGGGGCAAAGGGTATACCCGGCTTCTCCCACTCCTTATTCACTATGTCCGCTACCCTCTTGGGTATTGGAAAGGCGTCATCGTGCACTGGGACCTCTAAGAATTTGTCCAATTTGCACAACTTCTCTGGGACTACCATAGAATCACAGTCATCAAGAGTAGCTAATACCTCTTTAAGCAGGGCGCGGAGATGTTCTAGCTTAAACTTAAATGCTACTATATCAGGTTCTGCCTGTTGAGAATTTTTTCCTGAGTCAGAAATTTCTCCCTCAGACAGCCCCTCCCTCACAGCCAATTCCGATTGATGTGAGGGTAAAATAGATAAGGCATCGTCAGCATCTAATTGTTCATCCTTTTTATCTGCATTAAAAACTTAACAATCATGCTTTCTCTGAAATGCTGGCAGTTTGGATAAAAGATTTGCTATAGAATTATCCACTACTGCTGTTAATTGTTGCATAGAAACAAGTACTGGCGCGCTAGGTGTCGCCTGCGCGGGCAAAGCTGGTGTAGACACAGAAGGAGAGGATGTAGAAACTATCCCCACTACCTTCATTAGATGAATCATCTTGGGCAACATTATTAAATGTAACAGAGCTGTCCTTACTTTGTTTGGACGCTATGGCACAATTATCACAAACACTCGAAGGGGGGGACCACATTGGTCTCTATACACACAGAACATAGGTTATCTGATGGCACAGACATGTTAAACAGATTTAGGCAGGCAAACAATGCAATAAAAACGATTTTAAGCAAAACCGTTACTGTCTCTTTAAATAATATAAAATGACACACTTTATTTCTGAATGTTCAAAAAACTATGAAGGCAATGTCCGATATTTATGAAATTTGGACCCCAGTGTCTTAATGCTTTGAGAGTATTGCACACCAAAAATAGAGACTCTAGACCCTAAAATAAGCAAACCGGAGCTAATTGTTGAATTTAACCGGTTTTACACACTACAGTCCATGCTACAGCTTTTGCTGTAGCCTTTACCTTCCTTGGGGGTCAACCACCACAGAAATAAGCCTTCCGGAGTCACTTTCTGAGCCACAGGACCCTCTCACATGAATCTGCATGCACTGCCTTGAAATCAACTGCGCAGCTGAAGCGCGAAAATGAGGCCTCCTCCCTCAGCATACTAGAGTGAAGGGGCCTTCCTGACGAGATTAGGCGTCTATAAAACAAGCCAGATCTAATAAAAAACGTTCCCAAGTGTATATAAGTTTATAAAACATCTCAAATGCTATGAAATTGTAATAAAACTCAAATCGATTTGGCCCATAATAGTGTCTACCAGCATAAAAACTAGAAAAAGGAAGCCTGTTATCTTTTTGCTGAGTTCTAAGAAAAATGGCTTACCGTTTTCCCTGAGGGAAAAAATGACTGTCTTCTAGCAAAGCCTGTGTTGTTAGAAAGGAGACTAGTCATACCTGGAGCAGATGAGTCTGCAAACTGTTACCCCAACTGAAGTTCTCTGGTTTCAACAGTCCTGCGTGGTAACAGCAATGGATTTTAGTTACTTGTGCTAAAATCATAGCCCTCTTAAACAGAAATCTTCATCACTTTTCTGTTGTAGAGTAAATAGTACAAGCCAGCACTATTTTAAAATAACAAACTCTTGATAGAAGAAATAAAAACTACAACTAAACACCACAAACTCTTTACCATCCCCGTGGAGATGCTACTTGTTCAGAGCGGCAAAGAGAATGACTGGGGGGCGGGGCCAGAGGAGGGGCTATATGGACAGCTTTTGCTGTGTGCCTCTTTCCCATTTCTGTTAGGGAAGAGAATATTCCCCACAAGTAAAGATGAAGCCGTGGACCGGACACACCGTAGGAGAAAAATGCTTCCTTAAATTTCCCTGAATCTGCTACCCTCTAACTTTTGATTGTGACCCTTGTTTTGGTATTTATTTTTTTGTGAAAAATGCTTTCAGCTTCTATTTTATTAAGTCCCTTCATATATTGAAGATTTCTATCATGTCACCTCTTTCCCTTCTATCCTTTAAACTATACATATTTAGATCATACAGTCTTTCTTTGTACGTTTTATATTTTATATGTAACAGGAAAACATCTATATGTAACAGGAAAACATTTATATGTAACAGGGAAACATTTATATGTAACAGGGTAACATTTATATGTAACAGGGTAACATCTATATGTAACAGGAAAAACATCTATATGTAACAGGAAAACATTTATATGTAACAGGGTAACATTTATATGTAACAGGGTAACATTTATATGTAACAGGAAAACATCTATATGTAACAGGAAAACATTTATATGTAACAGGAAAACATTTATATGTAACAGGGAAACATTTATATGTAACAGGGTAACATCTATATGTAACAGGAAAACATCTATATGTAACAGGAAAACATTTATATGTAACAGGAAAACATTGATATGTAAAAGGGTAACATCTATATGTAACAGGAAAACATCTATATGTAACAGGAAAACATCTCATATGTAACAGGTAAACATCTATATGTAACAGGGAAAACATTTATATGTAACAGGGTAACATCTATATGTAACAGGGAAACATCTATATGTAACATGAAAACATTTATATGTAACAGGAAAACATCTATATGTAACAGGAAACATTTATATGTAATAGGGAAACATTTATATGTAACTGGGTAACATCTATATGTAACAGGAAAACATCTATATGTAACAGGGAAACATCTACATGTAACAGGAAAACATTTATATGTAACAGGGAAAAAACTATATGTAACAGGGAAACATCTATATGTAACAGGGAAAACATCTATATGTAACAGGAAAACATCTATATGTAACAGGGAAAACATCTATATGTAACATGGAAACATCTACATGTAACAGGAAAACATCTATATGTAACAGGAAAACATCTATATGTAACAGGAAACAACTATATGTAACAGGAAAACATCTATATATAACAGGGAAACAACTATATATAACAGGAAAACATCTATATGTAACAGGGAAACATCTATATATAACAGGGAAACAGCTATATGTAACAGGGAAACATTTATATGTAACAGGGTAAATCTGTATGTAACAGGAAAACATCTATATGTAACAGGAAAACATTTATATGTAAAAGGGAAACATCTAAATGTAACATGGAAACATCTATATGTAACATGGAAAACTCTACATGTAACAGGAAAACATCTATATGTAACAGGAAAACATCTATATGTAACAGGGAAAACAACTATTATAACAGGGAAAACATCTATATGTAACAGGAAAAACAATATATGTTAAAAGGAAACAACTATATGTAACAGGAAAACATCTATATGTAACAGGGAAACATCTATATGTAACAGGGAAACAACTATTATAACAGGAAAACATCTATATGTAACCGGAAAACATCTATATGTAAAAAGGAAACAACTATATGTAACAGGAAAACATTTATATGTAACAGGGAACATCTATATGTAACAGGAAAACATCTATATGTAACAGGCAAACTCTATATGTAACAGGGAAACATCTATATGTAACAGGAAAACATCTACATGTAACAGGAAAACATCTACATGTAACAGGGAAACATATATATGTAAAGGGAAAATCTATATGTAATAGGGAAACATCTATATGTAACAGGAAAACATTCATATGTAACAGGAAAAACATCTATATGTAAAAGGGAAACATCTATATGTAATAGGGAAACATCTATATGTAACAGGGAAAACATCTATATGTAACAGGGAAACATCTATATGTAATAGGGAAACATCTATATGTAACAGGAAAACATCTCATATGTAACAGGAAAACATCTATATGTACAGGAAAACATCTATTTGTAACAGAAAAACATCTATATGTAACAGGGAAACATCTATATGTAATAGGGAAACAACTATATGTAACAGGAAAACATCTCATATGTAACAGGGAAACATCTCATATGTAACAGGGAAAACATCTATATGTAATGGGAAACATCTATAGTAACAGGAAAAATCTCATATGTAACAGAAAAACATCTATATGTAACAGGGAAAACGTCTATTGTAATAGGGAAACATCTACAGTATATGTAACAGGAAAACATCTATATGTAACAGGGAAACATCTATATGTAATAGCGAGACATCTATATGTACCAGGAAAACATCTATATGTAACGGGGAAAACATCTCTGTGTAACAGGAAAACATCTATATGTAAGGGGGGAAAACACCTATATGTAACAGGGAAACATCTATATGTAACAGGAACATATATATGTAACAGGGAAACATCTATATGTAACAGGAAAACATCTATATGTAACAGGGAAACATCTATATGTAACAAGGAAACATCTATATGTAACAGGGAAAACATCTCATATGTAACAGGAAAACATCTCATATGTAACAGGAAACATCTATATGTAACAGGGAAACATCTATTGTAACAGTTAAACATCTACATGTAACATGAAAACATCTATATGTAACAGGAAAACATCTATATGTAACAGGAAAAACATCTCTATGTAAAAGGGAAACATCTATATGCAACAGGAAAACATCTCATATGTAACAGGGAAAATCTCATATGTAACAGGAAAACATCTATATGTAACAGGGAAACATCTATATGTAACAGGGAAACATCTACATGTAACAGGAAAACATCTATATGTAACAGAAAAACATCTATATGTAACAGGGAAACATCTATATGTATTAGGAAAAACATCTCATATGTAACAGGGAAACATCTATATGTAACAGGGAAACATCTATATGTAACAGGAAACATCTATATGTAACAGGAAACATCTATATGTACAGGGAAACATCTACATGTAACAGGAAAAAATCTACATGTAACAGGGAAACATCTATATGTAACAGGGAAACATCTACATGTAACAGGGAGACATCTATATGTACAGGGAAACATCTACAAGTAACAGAAAAATATATATATATGTACAGGGAAACATCTATATGTAACAGGGAAACATCTCTATGTAATAGGGAACATCTATATGTAACAGGGAAGCATCTATGTAACAGGGAAACTCTATATGTAACAGGGAAACATCTCTATGTAACAGGGAAACATCTATATGTAACAGGGAAACAACTATATAAACAGGAAAACATATATATGTAACAAGAAAACATCTATATGTAAAAAGGAAACAAATATATGTAACAGGAAAAATTTATATGTAAAAAGGAAAACATCTATATGTAACAGGAAAACATCTATATGTAACAGGCAAACATCTATATGTAACAGGGAACATCTATATGTAACAGAAAAACATTTACATGTAACAGGGAAACATTTATATGTAACAGGGAAACATCTATATGTAATAGGGAAACATCTATATGTAACAGGAAAACATCTCATATGTAACAGGAAAACATCTATATGTAAAAGGGAAACATCTATATGTAATAGGGAAACATCTATATGTAACAGGGAAACATCTCTATGTAACAGGGAAAAATCTATATGTAACAGGGAACAACTATATATAACAGGAAAACATCTATATGTAACAGGAAAACATCTATATGTAAAAAGGAAAAACTATATGTAACAGGAAAACATTTATATGTAACAGGGAAACATCTATATGTTACAGGAAAACATCTATATGTAACAGGCAAACATCTATTGTAACAGGGAAACATCTATATGTAACAGGGAAACATCTATATGTAACAGGGAAACATTTATATGTAGAGGGTAACATCTATATGTAACAGGGAAACATCTATATGTAACATAAAACATTTATATGTAACAGGGTAACATATTATGTAACAGGAAAACATCTACATGTAACAGGAAAACTTTTATATGTAACAGGAAAACATTTATATGTAACAGGGAAACATTTATATGTAACAGGGTAACATCTATATGTAACAGGAAAACATCTATATGTAACAGGGAAAACATCTATATGTAACAGGAAAACATCTATATGTAACAGGCAAACATCTATATGTAACAGGGAAACACTATATGTAACAGGGAAACATCTATATGTAACAGGGAAACATCTATATGTAACAGGGAAACATCTATATGTAACATGAAAACATTTATATGTAACAGGGTAACATATATATGTAACAGGAAAACATCTACATGTAACAGGAAAACTTTTATATGTAACAGGAAAACATTTATATGTAAAAGGAAAACATCTATATGTAAACAGGGAAACATCTATATGTAACAGGGAAAACAATTATATGTAACAGGGAAACAACTATATGTAACAGGGAAACATCTATATGTAACAAGAAAACATCTATATGTAACAGGGAAACATCTATATGTAAATGGAAACATCTATATGTAACAAGAAAACATCTATATGTAACAGGCAAACATCTATATGTAACAGGGAAACATCTCTATGTAACATGGAAACATCTATATGTAACAGGAAAACATCTATATGTAACAAGAAAACATCTATATGTAACAGGGAAACATCTATATGTAACATGGAAACATCTACAGGTAACAGGAAAACATGTATATGTAACAGGGAAACAACTTTATGTAACAGGGAAAACATAATTTATGTAAGAACTTACCTGATAAATTCATTTCTTTCATATTAACAAGAGTCCATGAGCTAGTGACGTATGGGATATACATTCCTACCAGGAGGGGCAAAGTTTCCCAAACCTCAAAATGCCTATAAATACACCCCTCACCACACCCACAGATCAGTTTAACGAATAGCCAAGAAGTGGGGTGATAAGAAAAAGTGCGAAGCATATAAAATATAGGAATTGGAATAATTGTGCTTTATACAAAAATCATAACAACAACAAAAAGGGTGGGCCTCATGGACTCTTGTTAATATGAAAGAAATGAATTTATCAGGTAAGTTCTTACATAAATTATGTTTTCTTTCATGTAATTAACAAGAGTCCATGAGCTAGTGACGTATGGGATAATGACTACCCAAGATGTGGATCTTTCCACACAAGAGTCACTAGAGAGGGAGGGATAAAATAAAGACAGCCAATTCCTGCTGAAAATAATTCCACACCCAAAATAAAGTTTAACAAAAAACATAAGCAGAAGATTCAAACTGAAACCGCTGCCTGAAGAACTTTTCTACCAAAAACTGCTTCAGAAGAAGAAAATACATCAAAATGGTAGAATTTAGTAAAAGTATGCAAAGAAGACCAAGTTGCTGCTTTGCAGATCTGGTCAACCGAAGCTTCATTCCTAAACGCCCAGGAAGTAGATACTGACCTAGTAGAATGAGCTGTAATTCTTTGAGGCGGAGTTTTACCCGACTCAACATAGGCAAGATGAATTAAAGATTTCAACCAAGATGCCAAAGAAATTGCAGAAGCTTTCTGGCCTTTCCTAGAACCGGAAAAGATAACAAATAGACTAGAAGTCTTACGGAAAGATTTCGTAGCTTCAACATAATATTTCAAAGCTCTAACAACATCCAAAGAATGCAATGATTTCTCCTTAGAATTCTTAGGATTGGACATAATGAAGGAACCACAATTTCTCTACTAATGTTGTTGGAATTCACAACTTTAGGTAAAAAATTCAAAAGAAGTTCGCAACACCGCCTTATCCTGATGAAAAATCAGAAAAGGAGACTCACACGAAAGAGCAGATAATTAGAAACTCTTCTAGCAGAAGAGATGGCCAAAAGGAACAAAACTTTCCAAGAAAGTAATTTAATGTCCAATAAATGCATAGGTTCAAACGGAGGAGCTTGAAGAGCTCCCAGAACCAAATTCAAACTCCAAGGAGGAGAAATTGACTTAATGACAGGTTTTATACGAACCAAAGCTTGTACAAAACAATGAATATCAGGAAGAATAGCAATCTTTCTGTGAAAAAGAACAGAAAGAGCAGAGATTTGTCCTTGAAAGGACTTGCGGACAAACCCTTATCCAAAACCATCCTGAAGAAATTGTAAAATTCTCGGTATTCTAAAAGAATGCCAAGAAAAATGATGAGAAAGACACCATGAAATATAAGTCTTCCAGACTCTATAATATATCTCTCGAGATACAGATTTACGAGCCTGTAACATAGTATTAATCACGGAGTCAGAGAGAAACCTCTATGACCAAGAATCAAGCGTTCAATCTCCATACCTTTAAATTTAAGGATTTCAGATCCGGATGGAAAAAAGGACCTTGTGACAGAAGGTCTGGTCTTAACGGAAGAGTCCATGGCTGGCAAGATGCCATCCGGACAAGATCCGCATACCAAAACCTGTGGGCCATGCCGGAGCTATTAGCAGAACAAACGAGCATTCCCTCAGAATCTTGGAGATTACTCTTGGAAGAAGAACTAGAGCGGAAAGATATAGGCAGGATGATACCTCCAAGGAAGTGATAATGCATCCACTGCCTCCGCCTGAGGATCCCGGGATCTGGACAGATACCTGGGAAGTTTCTTGTTTAGATGAGAGGCCATCAGATCTATCTCTGGGAGCCCCCACAATTGAACAATCTGAAGAAATACCTCTGGGTGAAGAGACCATTCGCCCGGATGCAACGTTTGGCGACTGAGATAATCCGCTTCCCAATTGTCTACACCTGGGATATGAACCGCAGAGATTAGACAGGAGCTGGATTCCGCCCAAACCAAAATTCGAGATACTTCTTTCATAGCCAGAGGACTGTGAGTCCCTCCTTGATGATTGATGTATGCCACAGTTGGACATTGTCTGTCTGAAAACAAATGAACGATTCTCTCTTCAGAAGAGGCCAAAACTGAAGAGCTCTGAAAATTGCACGGAGTTCCAAAATATTGATCGGTAATCTCACCTCCTGAGATTCCCAAACTCCTTGTGCCGTCAGAGATCCCCACACAGCTCCCCAACCTGTGAGACTTGCATCTGTTGAAATTACAGTCCAGGTCGGAAGAACAAAAGAAGCCCCCTGAATTAAACGATAGTGATTTGTCCACCACGTTAGAGAGTGTCGAACAATCGGTTTTAAAGATATTAATTGAGATATCTTCGTGTAATCCCTGCACCATTGGTTCAGCATACAGAGCTGAAGAGGTCGCATGTGAAAACGAGCAAAGGGGATCGCGTCCGATGCAGCAGTCATAAGACCTAGAATTTCCATGCATAAGGCTACCGAAGGGAATGATTGTGACTGAAGGTTTCGACAAGCTGATATCAATTTTAGACGTCTCTTGTCTGTTAAAAGACAGAGTCATGGACACTGAATCTATCTGGAAAACCCAGAAAGGTTACCCTTGTTTGAGGAATCAAAGAACTTTTTGGTAAATTGATCCTCCAACCATGATCTTGAAGAAACAACACAAGTCGATTCGTATGAGACTCTGCTAAATGTAAAGACGGAGCAAGTACCAAGATATCGTCCAAATAAGGAAATACCACAATACCCTGTTCTTGATTACAGACAGAAGGGCACCGAGAATCTTTGTGAAATTCTTGGAGCTGTAGCAAGGCCAAACTGGTAGAGCACAAATTGGTAATGCTTGTCTAGAAAAGAGAATCTCAGGAACTGATAATGATCTGGATGAATCGGAATATGCAGATATGCATCCTGTAAATCTATTGTGGACATATAATTCCCTTGCTGAACAAAAGGCAATATAGTCCTTACAGTTACCATCTTGAACGTTGGTATCCTTACATAACGATTCAATAATTTTAGATCCAGAACTGGTCTGAAGGAATTCTCCTTCTTTGGTACAATGAAGAGATTTGATATAAAACCCCATCCCCTGTTCCGGAACTGGAACTGACATAATTACCAGCCAACTCTAGATCTGAAACACAATTCAGAAATGCTTGAGCTTTCACTGGATTTACTGGACATGGGAAAGAAAAAATCTCTTTGCAGGAGGTCTCATCTTGAAACCAATTCTGTACCCTTCTGAAACAATGTTCTGAATCCAAAGATTGTGAACAGATTTGATCCAAATTTCTTTGAAAAAACGTAACCTGCCCCCTACCAGCTGAACTGGAATGAGGGCCGTACCTTCATGTGAACTTAGAAGCAGGCTTTGCCTTTCTAGCAGGCTTGGATTTATTCCAGACTGGAGATGGTTTCCAAACTGAAAACTGCTCCTGAGGACGAAGGATCAGGCTTTTGTTCTTTGTTGAAACGAAAGGAACGAAAACGATTGTTAGCCCTGTTTTACCTTTAGACTTTTTATCCTGTGGTAAAAAAGTTCCTTTCCCACCAGTAACAGTTGAAATAATAGAATCCAACTGAGAACCAAATAATTTGTTTCCCTGGAAAGAAATGGAAAGTAGAGTTGATTTAGAAGCCATATCAGCATTCCAGGTCTTAAGCCATAAAGCTCTTCTGGCTAAGATAGCCAGAGACATAAATCTAACATCAACTCTAATAATATCAAAAATGGCATCACAAATGAAATTATTAGCATGCTGGAGAAGAATTAATAATATCATGAGAATCACGATTTGTTACTTGTTTAGCTAGAGTTTCCAACCAAAAAGTTGAAGCTGCAGCAACATCAGCCAATGATATAGCAGGTCTAAGAAGATTACCTGAACATAGATAAGCTTTTCTTAGAAAAGATTCAATTTTTCTATCTAAAGGATCCTTAAACGAGGTACCATCTGACGTAGGAATGGTTAGTACGTTTAGCAAGGGTAGAAATAGCCCCATCAACTTTAGGGATTTTGTCCCAAAATTCTAACCTGTCAGGCGGAACAGGATATAATTGCTTAAAACGTTTAGAAGGAGTAAATGAATTACCCATATTATCCCATTCCTTAGAATTACTGCAGAAATAGCAATGCATTAGGAACAGGAAAGACTTCTGGAATAACCGCAGGAGCTTTAAAAACCTTATCTAAACGTATAGAATTAGTATCAAGAGGACTAGAATCCTCTATTTCTAAAGCAATTAGTACTTCTTTAAGTAAAGAGCGAATAAATTCCATCTTAAATAAATATGAAGATTTATCAGCATCAATCTCTGAGACAGAATCCTCTGAACCAGAAGAGTCCAAAGAATCAGAATGATGGTGTTCATTTAAAAATTCATCTGTAGAGAGAGAATTTTAAAAGACTTTTTACGTTTACTAGAAGGAGAAATAACAGACAAAGCTTCTTTATGGATTCAGAAAAAAAATCTCTTATGTTATCAGGAACATTCTGCACCTTAGATGTTGAGGGAACTGCAACAGGCAATGGTACATCACTAAAGGAAATATTATCTGCATTAACAAGTTTGTCATGACATTTAAAACAAACAAACAGCTGGAGGAATAGCTACCAAAAGTTTACAGCAGATACACTTAGCTTTGGTAGATCCAGCAGAGGTTTTCCTGTAGTATCTTCTGGCTCAGATGCAACGTGAGACATCTTGCAATATGTAAGAGAAAAAACAACATATAAAGCAAAATAGATCAAATTCCTTATAAGACAGTTTCAGGAATGGGAAAAAAAAATGCCAAACATCAAGCTTCTAGCAACCAGAAGCAAATGAAAAAATGAGACTGAAATAATGTGGAGACAAAAGCGACGCCCATATTATTTGGCGCCAAAAAAGACGCCCACATTATTTGGCGCCTAAATGCTTTTTGCGCCAAAAATGACGCAACATCCGGAACGCCGACATTTTTGGCGCAAAATAACGTCAAAAATGACGCAACTTCCGGCGACACGTATGACGCCGGAAACGGAAATGAATTTTTGCGCCAAAAAAGTCAGCGCCAAGAATGACGCAATAAAATGAAGCATTTTCAGCCCCCGCGAGCCTAACAGCCCACAGGGAAAAAAGTCAAATTTTTGAGGTAAGAAAAATATGATAATTAAAGCATAATCCCAAATATGAAACTGACTGTCTGGAAATAAGGAAAGTTGAACATTCTGAGTCAAGGCAAATAAATGTTTGAATACATATTTTTAGAACTTTATAAATAAAGTGCCCAACCATAGCTTAGAGTGTCACAGAAAATAAGACTTACTTACCCAGGACACTCATCTACATGTTTGTAGGAAAGCCAAACCAGTACTGAAACGAGAATCAGTAGAGGAAATGGTAAATATGGTATATCGTCGATCTGAAAAGGGAGGTAAGAGATGAATCTCTACGACCGATAACAGAGAACCTTATGAAATAGACCCCGTAGAAGGAGATCACTGCATTCAATAGGCAATACTCTCCTCACATCCCTCTGACATTCACTGCACGCTGAGAGGAAAACCGGGCTCCAACTTGCTGCGGAGCGCATATCAACGTAGAATCTAGCACAAACTTACTTCACCACCTCCCTTGGAGGCAAAGTTTGTAAAAAACTGATCTGTGGGTGTGGTGAGGGGTGTATTTATAGGCATTTTGAGGTTTGGGAAACTTTGCCCCTCCTGGTAGGAATGTATATCCCATACGTCACTAGCTCATGGACTCTTGTTAATTACATGAAAGAAACATCTATATGTAACAGGGAAACATCTATATGTAACATGGAACATCGACATGTAACAGGAAAACATCTATATGTAACAGGAAAACATCTATATGTAGCAGGGAAACAACTATATAAAACAGGAAAACATCTATATGTAACAGGAAACAACTATAATAACAGGAAAACATCTATATGTAACAGGGAAACATCTATATAAAACAGGGAAAACATCTATATGTAACAGGGAAACATTTATATGTAACAGGGTAACATCTGTATGTAACAGGGAAAACATCTATATGTAACAGGAAAACATTTATAATGTAACAGGGAAAACATCTAAATGTAACATGGAAACATCTATATGTAACATGGAAACATCTACATGTAACAGGAAAACATCTATATGTAACAGGCAAACATCTATATGTAACAGGGAAACATCTATATGTAACAGGAAAACATCTACATGTAACAGGAAAACATCTACATGTAACAGGGAAACATCTATATGTAATAGGGAAACATCTATATGTAACAGGAAAACATTTCATATGTAACAGGAAAACATCTATATGTAAAAGGGAAACATCTATATGAATGGGAAACATCTACATGTAACAGGGAGGAAACATCTATATGTAACAGGGAAACATCTATATTAATAGGGAAACATCTATATGTAACAGGAAAACATCTCATATGTAACAGGGAAAACATCTATATGTAACAGGAAAACATCTACATGTAAAGGGAAACATCTATATGTAACAGGGAAACATCTATATGTAATAGGGAAACATCTATATGTAACAGGAAAACATCTCATATGTACAGGAAAACATCTATATGTAACAGGGAAACATCTATATGTAATAGGGAAACATCTACAGTATATGTAACAGGAAAACATCTATATGTAACAGGGAAACATCTATATGTAATAGTGAGACATCTATATGTAACAGGAAAACATCTATATGTAACAGGGAAAACATCTCTGTGTAACAGGAAAACATCTATATGTAAGGGGGAAAACACCTATATGTTACAGGGAAACATCTATATGTAACAGGAAAAACATCTATATGTAACAGGGAAACATCTATATGTAACAGGAAAAACATCTATATGTAACAGGGAAACATCTATAGTAAACAGGGAAACATCTCATAAGTAACAGGAAAACATCTCATATGTAAAAGGAAACATCTATTGTAACAGGGAAACATCTACAAGTATCAGAAAAATATATATATATGTAACAGGGAAACATCTATATGTAACAGGGAAGACCTCTATGTAACAGGGAAACATCTAGATGTAACAGGGAAACATCTA
>NC_069505.1:623168532-623296032 GCF_027579735.1 Bombina bombina
ACAGTATACACTAATTGTCATATAACTGCATGTAATAGACACTACTATACAGAATATGTACAGATACTAATATAAATATACAGTATACACTAATTGTCATATAACTGCATGTAACAGACATTACTATACAGAATATGTACAGATACTGATATAAATATACAGTATACACTAATTGTCATATAACTGCATGTAATATACACTGCTATACAGAATATGTACAGATACGGATATAAATATACAGTATACACTAATTGTCATATAACTGTGTGTAATAGACACTACTATACAGAATATGTACAGATACAGATATAAATATACAGTATACACTAATTGTCATATAACTGCATGTAACAGACATTACTATACAGAATATGTACAGATACTAATATAAATATACAGTATACACTAATTGTCATATAACTGCATGTAACCGACATTACTATACAGAATATGTACAGATACTGATATAAATATACAGTATACACTAATTGTCATATAACTGCATGTAACCGACATTACTATACAGAATATGTACAGATACTGATATAAATATACAGTATACACTAATTGTCATATAACTGCATGTAATAGACACTACTATACAGAATATGTACAGATACTGATATAAATATACAGTATACACAGGGGCGGACTGAGACCAACCAGGGCCCCCGGGCAAAAGTGTGGCAGGGCCCCACCTACCTACCTCCTCTGCCCCTCCCCCACCCTAATGCCCCTCCCACCTATTGTGCTCCTCCCACCTCATATGCCCCTCCCCCAACCTAATGCCCCTCCCACCTCATATGCCCCTCCCCTACCATGTTTTTAATTGCAATATAAAGCGAATTTTTTTTAACTTAAATATTTTAATAACAAAATATGAATTAACAAGTGCTGCATTGTACCCAAAAAATTAAATATATTTTTTTTAATCATACACAGAATTATAAAGTGCACTCATATATATATACTTACACTTTAGAATACCCCTACTAATTACCCTTTTTCCTTATATAAACAAACTATAATAATGTTATATGTGGGTAATACAAGGGTCAGAGGACAAATGGATTGGTAGAATATTATACTCTGATGTATGGGCAATACAGAGGATGACAAAGGGGTCTTATAAAGTTAGTGGTAATATAAGGGCAGGAGTGTTGGAGTTTCTTATAAAGTTATATGTATGTAGGTAATATAAGGACAGACTCAGAGCGTGATAGAGGGATATTAGATTATTCAAAATCTAATATCCCTCTATCACGCTTTGAGTCTTACCCATATATATATATATATATATATAACTTTATAAGAAACTCCTCCTTACCCTCTGCCCTTATATTACCTCTAACTTTATAAGACCCCTTTCCCTTTGTCATCCTCTGTATTGCCCATGCATAAGAGTTATGTATAATATTCTAGTATCATACATACATACACACACAATCACACATACATACATACACACACATACATATACACACACACACACAATTACACAAACATACATACATACACACACATATACACACACACACAATCACACATACACACACATATACAATCACACATATGCACAAAATCACACATACATACACATACACAATCACACATACATACACACACACAAATACATACATACACACACACACACAATCACACATGCATACATACACAATCACACACACACAATCCCACATACATACATACACTCACACACAATCACACATACATACATACACACACAATCACACATACATACATACACACACAATCACACATACATACATACACACATACATACATACACATGCAATCACACAGACATACATACACACACATGCAATCACACAGACATACATACACACACATACAATCACACAGACATACATACACACACATACAATCACACAGACATACATACACATACAATCACACAGACATACATACACATACATACACACAGACATACATACACATACATACAATCACACAGACATACATACACATACATACACACAGACATACATACACATACATACAATCACACAGACATACATACACATACATACACACAGACATACACACACATACAATCACACAGACATACATACACATACATACACACAGACATACATACACATACATACAATCACACATACACACATACAATCACACAGACATACATACACATACATACACACAGACATACACACACACACACCCACACAATCACACATAAGACACATTAAGACTTCCTTACTTTGGTATGAAAATATTTTTTCACATTAATTCCACAGAATTATACTTATTGTTCATTTACCGGACAATAACAATCTTTTCTTTTCATGAACTTTCATGGCAAAAGTAATATATTATTATAAGGAGACATCATATCATTTTAAAGAGAATAATTTAAACAGAAGGTCAAAATGGAAAGTCAGTATTTACTAGATTCTATATTTGTTTTTATCTATAGCACAATCATTAGTTAGCTGTCTTAAACAAAACATTATGGAGTACTACATTAAATATTATTTAATATTTAGAAGTAAGGAGATAAGCACACATTACAGTACTATAGTTTAACTATTTGTGCTTCTGCAACAGAAATAAATGCATCCCAATGTTTTATGGTCCTTAAAACTACAGCATGAACCTAAGTTATGTTGTTTTTTTTTATCTGTGAATTTACTCAGCCATACAGGAGACATATCACTCTACTGATTCATTGGAATTGATATATTTATGTCACACTCACAACAGATTAAAATGTCAAGAAAGCTGAAATGAAAGGCTGATCGTTCCTCCCACAGTTCATTCATTCATTGAAAATTTCAGCTTGGCTGTGGAAACTAAGATACGGTTTAGAGGGGATAAAAAAAATTACAAAGAGGATAAATTTAAAACAAATTCTTTAGCTCAGAGTGGATTATCAATTCTAAAACTCATTATTACATTGTAAAATGAACACCCCTTCATAATCAGAGGATAGAAGTATTGTTGCAAATATTGTACTAAAAGAATTTCATTTTCCTGTAGCCATGCTGATATTTTACCATGAGTTTCCTCCATGTCATTACTGCTACCCAGACCACTGCTATATATGTATCTTTCACACAAGAGTGATTACTTTTGAAAATATGTGTAGCATGCCCTTTGACTTCTTCCTTCACCTTGTCTGAACTGAGTCTGTCGCTATGCCGCCACTATCACTCACACACGTGTCCACACGCTGGCTGCTGCTATACCCTCCTTCTGCCTGCTGCCTCGGCTGACCGCCTCTAACTGTGCACTGCGCAGACAAAATTGCATCATGCCTGGATGGGCAGGGCAGAGCTGGAGCCGGCTGGTGATCTGTAATATGTGGACCGGAGTTATCCGCATCCGGTTCACATATTGCAGGAGCAGGGACACCCGGCTATGCCAGGCCATGACTTACCGTTACTGGCTCCTTCCACTCCACTCTATCCCACACTCTGCACCACCGCATAAATGTAAGAGGGCCCCCCCAAGCCGCCATGCCCATTGCCAATAATAAAAAAATATAGAATTTAACTCCTTATATTATAAATAGTACTAAGTACTTACAAATATAAAATAAAAAATATTGATTCTGCTGCAGCATGACACATGCCTGCAGTGCAGTGGGCCCTCTAAGGTGTGGGGCCCTCGGGCAAGGGCCGATTTGCCCGACTTGTCAGTCCGCCCCTGAGTATACACTTATTGTCATATAACTGCATGTAATAGTCACTACTATACAGAATATGTACAGATACTGATATAAATATACATTATACACTAATTGTCATTTAACTGCATGTAATAGACACTACTATACAGAATATGTACAGATACTGATATAAATATACAGTATACACTAATTGTCATATAACTGCTTGTAATAGAAACTACTATACAGAATATGTACAGATACTGATATAAATATACAGTATATACTAATTGTCATATAACTGCATGTAATAGACACTACTATACAGAATATGTACAGATACTGATATAAATATACAGTATACACTAATTGTCATATAACTGCATGTAATAGACACTACTATACAGAATATGTACAGATACTGATATAAATATACAGTATACACTAATTGTCATATAACTGCATGTAACAGACACTACTATACAGAATATGTACAGATACTGATATAAATATACAGTATACACTAATTGTCATATAACTGCATGTAATAGACACTACTATACAGAATATGTACAGATACTGATATAAATATACAGTATACACTAATTGTCATATAACTGCATGTAATAGACACTACTATACAGAATATGTACAGATACTGATATAAATATACAGTATACACTAATTGTCATATAACTGCATGTAATAGACACTACTATACAGAATATGTACAGATACTGATATAAATATACAGTATACACTAATTGTCATATAACTGCATGTAATAGACACTACTATACAGAATATGTACAGATACTGATATAAATATACAGTATACACTAATTGTCATATAACTGCATGTAACAGACACTACTATACAGAATATGTACAGATACTGATATAAATATATATTATACACTAATTGTCATAACTACTGCATGTAATAGACACTACTATACAGAATATGTACAGCTACTGATATAAATATACAGTATATACTAATTGTCATATAACTGCATGTAATAGACACTACTATACAGAATATGTACAGATACTGATATAAATATACAGTATATACTAATTGTCATATAACTGCATGTAATACACACTACTATACAGAATATGTACAGATACGGATATAAATATACAGTATACACTAATTGTCATATAACCATGTAACAGACACTACTATACAGAATATGTACAGATACTGATATAAATATACAGTATACACTAATTGTCATATAACTGCATGTAACAGACACTACTATACAGAATATGTACATATACTAATATAAATATACAGTATACACTAATTGTCATATAACTGCATGTAATAGACACTACTATACAGAATATGTACAGATACTGATATAAATATACAGTATACACTAATTACATATAACTGCATGTAATAGACACTACTATACAGAATATGTACAGATACTGATATAAATATACAGTATACACTAATTGTCATATAACTGCATGTAATAGACACTACTATACAGAATATGTACAGATACTGATATAAATATACAGTATACACTAATTGTCATATAACTGCATGTAATAGACACTACTATACAGAATATGTACAGATAGTGATATAAATATACTGTATACACTAATTGTCATATAACTGCATGTAATAGACACTACTATACAGAATATGTACAGATAGTGATATAAATATACAGTATACACTAATTGTCATATAACTGCATGTAACAGACACTACTATACAGAATATGTACAGATACTGATATAAATATACAGTATATACTAATTGTCATATAACTGCATGTAACAGACACTACTATACAGAATATGTACAGATACTGATATAAATATACAGTATATACTAATTGTCATATAACTGCATGTAACAGACACTACTATACATAATATGTACAGATACTGATATAAATATACAGTATACACTAATTGTCATATAACTGCGTGTAATAGACACTACTATAAACAATATGTACAGATACTGATATAAATATACAGTATACGCTAATTGTCATATAGCTGCATGTAATAGACACTACTATACAGAATATGTACAGACACTGATATAAATATACAGTATATACTAATTACATATAACTGCATGTAATAGACACTACTATACAGAATATGTACAGATACTGATATAAATATACAGTATACACTAATTGTCATATAACTGCATGTAACAGACACTACTATACAGAATATGTACAGATACTGATATAAATATACAGTATACGCTAATTGTCATATAACTGCATGTAACAGACACTACTATACAGAATATGTACAGATACTGATATAAATATACAGTATACGCTAATTGTCATTTAATTGCATGTAACAGACACTACTATACAGAATATGTACAGCTACTGATATAAATATACAGTATACACTAATTGTCATATAACTGCATGTAACAGACACTACTATACAGAATATGTACATATACTGATATAAATATACAGTATACACTAATTGTCATATAACTGCATGTAATAGACACTACTATACAGAATATGTACAGATACTGATATAAATATACAGTATATACTAATTGTCATATAACTGCATGTAATAGACACTACTATACAGAATATGTACAGATACTGATATAAATATACAGTATACACTAATTGTCATATAATTGCATGTAATAGACACTACTATACAGAATATGTACAGATACTGATATAAATATACAGTATACACTAATTACATATAACTGCATGTAATAGACACTACTATACAGAATATGTACAGATACTGATATAAATATACAGTATACACTAATTGTCATATAACTGCATGTAATAGACACTACTATACAGAATATGTACAGATACTGATATAAATATACAGTATATACTAATTGTCATATAACTGCATGTAACAGACACTACTATACATAATATGTACAGATACTGATATAAATATACAGTATACACTAATTGTCATATAACTGCGTGTAATAGACACTACTATAAACAATATGTACAGATACTGATATAAATATACAGTATACACTAATTGTCATATAGCTGCATGTAATAGACACTACTATACAGAATATGTACAGCTACTGATATAAATATACAGTATACACTAATTGTCATATAACTGCATGTAACAGACACTACTATACAGAATATGTACAGCTACTGATATAAATATACAGTATACACTAATTGTCATATAATTGCATGTAATAGACACTACTATACAGAATATGTACAGATACTAATATAAATATACAGTATACACTAATTGTCATATAACTGCATGTAACAGACACTACTATACAGAATATGTACAGATACTGATATAAATATACAGTATACACTAAATGTCATATAACTGCATGTAATAGACACTACTATACAGAATATGTACAGATGCTGATATAAATATACAGTATACACTAATTGTCATATAACTGCATGTAATTGACACTACTATACAGAATATGTACAGATACTGATATAAATATACAGTATACAGTAATTGTCATATAACTGCATGTAATAGACACTACTATACAGAATATGTACAGATACTGATATAAATATACAGTATACACTAATTGTCATATAACTGCATGTAATAGACACTACTATACAGAAAATGTACAGATACTGATATAAATATACAGTATATACTAATTGTCATATAACTGCATGTAATAGACACTACTATACAGAATATGTACAGATACTGATATAAATATACAGTATACACTAATTGTCATATAACTGCATGTTACAGACACTACTATACAGAATATGTACAGATACCGATATAAATATACAGTATACACTAATTGTCATATAACTGCATGTAATAGACACTACTATACAGAATATGTACAGATACGGATATAAATATACAGTACACACTAATTGTCATATAACTGTATGTAATAGACACTACTATACAGAATATGTACAGATACTGATATTAATATACAGTATACACTAATTGTCATATAACTGCATGTAACATACACTACTATACAGAATATGTACAGATACGGATATAAATATACAGTATACACTAATTGTCATATAACTGCATGTAACAGACACTGCTATACAGAATATGTACAGATACTGATATAAATATACAGTATATACTAATTGTCATATAACTGCATGTAACAGACACTACTATACATAATATGTACAGATACTGATATAAATATACAGTATACACTAATTATCATATAACTGCATGTAATAGACACTACTATACAGAATATGTACAGATACTGATATAAATATACAGTATACACTAATTGTCATATAACTGCATGTAATAGACACTACTATACAGAATATGTACAGATACTGATATAAATATACTGTATACACTAATTGTCATATAACTGCATGTAACAGACACTACTATACAGAATATGTACAGTAACTGATATAAATATACAGTATACACTAATTGTCATATAACTGCATGTAATAGACACTACTATACAGAATATGTACAGATACGGATATAAATATACAGTATACACTAATTGTCATATAACTGCATGTAATAGACACTACTATACAGAATATGTACAGATACTAATATAAATATACAGTATACACTAATTGTCATATAACTGCATATAACAGACACTACTATACAGAATATGTACATATACTGATATAAATATACAGTATACAATAATTGTCATATAACTGCATGTAATATACACTACTATACAGAATATGTACAGATACTGATATAAATATACAGTATATACTAATTGTCATATAACTGCATGTAATAGACACTACTATACAGAATATGTACAGATGCTGATATAAATATACAGTATACACTAATTGTCATATAACTGCATGTAATAGACACTACTATGCAGAATATGTACAGATACTGATATAAATATACAGTATACACTAATTGTCATATAACTGCATGTAATAGACACTACTATACAGAATATGTACAGATACTGATATAAATATACAGTATACAGTAATTGTCATATAACTGCATGTAATAGACACTACTATACAGGATATGTACAGATACTGATATAAATATACAGTATACACTAATTGTCATATAACTGCATGTAATAGACACTACTATACAGAAAATGTACAGATACTGATATAAATATACAGTATACACTAATTGTCATATAACTGCATGTAACAGACACTACTATACAGAATATGTACAGATACTGATATAAATATACAGTATACACTAATTGTCATATAACTGCATGTAACAAACACTACTATACAGAATATGTACAGATACTGATATAAATATACAGTATATACTAATTGTCTTATAACTGCATGTAATAGACACTACTATACAGAATATGTACAGATACTGATATAAATATACAGTATATACTAATTGTCATATAACTGCATGTAATAGACACTACTATACAGAATATGTACAGATACTGATATAAATATACAGTATACACTAATTGTCATATAACTGCATGTAATAGACACTACTATACAGAATATGTACAGATACGGATATAAATATACAGTATACACTAATTGTCATATAACTGCATGTAATAGACACTACTATACAGAATATGTACAGATACTGATATAAATATACAGTATACACTAATTGTCATATAACTGCATGTAACAGACACTACTATTCAGAATATGTACAGATACTGATATAAATATACAGTATACACTAATTGTCATATAACTGCATGTAATAGACACTACTATACAGAATATGTACAGATACTGATATAAATATACAGTATACACTAATTACATATAACTGCATGTAATAGACACTAATATACAGAATATGTACAGATACTGATATAAATATACAGTATACACTAATTGTCATATAACTGTATGTAATAGACACTACTATACAGAATATGTACAGATACTGATATAAATATACAGTATACACTAATTGTCATATAACTGCATGTAATAGACACTACTATACAGAATATGTACAGATACTGATATAAATATACAGTATACACTAATTGTCATATAACTGCATGTAATAGACACTATTATACAGAATATGTACAGATACGGATATAAATATACAGTATACACTAATTGTCATATAACTGCATGTTACAGACACTACTATACAGAATATGTACAGATACCGATATAAATATACAGTATACACTAATTGTCATATAACTGCATGTAATAGACACTACTATACAGAATATGTACAGATACGGATATAAATATACAGTATACACTAATTGTCATATAACTGTATGTAATAGACACTACTATACAGAATATGTACAGATACTGATATAAATATACAGTATATACTAATTGTCATATAACTGCATGTAATAGACACTACTATACAGAATATGTACAGATACTGATATTAATATACAGTATACACTAATTGTCATATAACTGCATGTAACATACACTACTATACAGAATATGTACAGATACTGATATAAATATACAGTACACACTAATTGTCATATAACTGCATGTAATAGACACTGCTATACAGAATATGTACAGATACTGATATAAATATACAGTATACACTAATTGTCATATAACTGCATGTAATAGACACTACTATACAGAATATGTACAGATACTGATATAAATATACAGTATGCACTAATTGTCATATAACTGCATGTAACAGACACTACTATACAGAATATGTACAGATACTGATATAAATATACAGTATACACTAATTGTCATATAACTGCATGTAATAGACACTACTATACAGAATATGTACAGATACTGATATAAATATACAGTATACACTAATTACATATAACTGCATGTAATAGACACTACTATACAGAATATGTACAGATACTGATATCATAGTTGCCAACAGTCCCTAATTTCCAGGGACAGTCCCTAGATTTTGTTGTATGTCCCTGGATTTTTTTTGTCCCTGGAAATGTCCCTGAAAATCTCTTTTGCACAACATTTGTTGTTTGTATATATATATATATATACATACACACATATATACATATATACAGATAGAAGATAGATGCTAAATAGATATAGTGTATTATTTAAATATAATTCATTCCTAATGGAATATTGTTATTATTGAATGGGTTCACATATTATTTGTCTTTCTAATTTTGATGCTGTGTTGTAAAAATAACCATATGCCCAGAATGTGTTCCAGAGACTGGGTAGGTGTAAGAGCTTGGTGCTGTAATCTGTATAATAAACTATGGATAAGGCTAAATTATACTATTACTTTCAAATGGGTGTGTTTTGATTGCAGAACTGAGGGGGCGGAGCAGTTGAACAGTAGGTCGTCAATACTCCAGTAATCCGCTTGCTTACTCTGCTGCAAAGTGTCCCTGGAATTTTTTTTTAAATGTTGGCAACTATGTGATATAAATATACAGTATACACTAATTGTCATATAACTGTATGTAATAGACACTACTATACAGAATATGTACAGCTACTAATATAAATATACAGTATAAACTGTCATATAACTGCATGTAATAGACACTACTATACAGAATATGTACAGCTACTAATATAAATATACAGTATAAACTGTCATATAACTGCATGTAATAGACACTACTATACAGAATATGTACAGATACGGATATAAATATACAGTATACACTAATTGTCATATAGCTGCATGTAATAGACACTACTATACAGAATATGTACAGATACTGATATAAATATACAGTATGCACTAATTATCATATAACTGCATGTAATAGACACTACTATACAGAATATGTACAGATACTGATATAAATATACAGTATACACTAATTGTCATATAACTGCATGTAACAGACACTACTATACAGAATATGTACAGCTACTGATATAAATATACAGTATACACTAATTGTCATATAACTGCATGTAATAGACACTACTATACAGAATATGTACAGATACTGATATAAATATACAGTATACACTAATTGTTATATAACTGCATGTAACAGACACTACTATACAGAATATGTACAGACACTGATATAAATATACAGTATACACTAATTGTCATAACTGCATGTTATAGACACTGCTATACAGAATATGTACAGATACTGATATAAATATACAGTGTACACTAATTGTCATATAACTGCATGTAATAGACACTACTATACAGAATATGTACCGATACTGATATAAATATACAGTATACACTAATTGTCATATAACTGCATGTAATATACACTACTATACAGAATATGTACAGATACTGATATAAATATACAGTATACACTAATTACATATAACTGCATGTAACAGACACTACTATACAGAATATGTACAGATACTGATATAAATATACAGTATACACTAATTGTCATATAACTGCATGTAATAGACACTACTATACAGAATATGTACAGATACCGATATAAATATACAGTATACATTAATTGTCATATAACTGCATGTAATAGACACTACTATACAGAATATGTACAGATACTGATATAAATATACAGTATAAACTGTCATATAACTGCATGTAATAGACACTACTATACAGAATATGTACAGATACTGATATAAATATACAGTATACACTATTTGTTATATAACTGCATGTAACAGACACTTCTATACAGAATATGTACAGATACTGATATAAATATACAGTATACACCAATTGTCATATAACTGCATGTAATAGACACTACTATACAGAATATGTACAGATACTGATATAAATATACAGTATACACTAATTGTCATATAACTGCATGTAATAGACACTACTGTACAGAATATGTACAGATACTGATATAAATATACAGTATACACTAATTGTCATATAACTGCATGTAACAGACACTACTATACAGAATATGTACAGATACTGATATAAATATACTGTATACACTAATTGTCATATAACTGCATGTAATAGACACTACTGTACAGAATATGTACAGATGCTGATATAAATATACAGTATACACTAATTGTCATATAACTGCATGTAATAGACACTACTATACAGAATATGTACAGATGCTGATATAATTATACAGTATATACCAATTGTCATATAGCTGCATGTAATAGACACTACTATACAGAATATGTACAGATACCGATATAAATATACAGTATACACTAATTGTCATATAACTGCATGTAATAGACACTACTATACAGAATATGTACAGACACCGATATAAATATACAGTATACACTAATTGTCATATAACTGCATGTAATAGACACTACTATACAGAATATGTACAGATACTGATATAAATATACAGTATACACTAATTGTCATATAACTGCATGTAACAGACACTACTATACAGAATATGTACAGATACTGATATAAATATACAGTATACACTAATTGTCATATAACTGCTTGTAATAGAAACTACTATACAGAATATGTACAGATACTGATATAAATATACAGTATACACTAATTGTCATATAACTGAATGTAACAGACACTACTATACAGAATATGTACAGATACTGATATAAATATACAGTATATACTAATTGTCATATAACTGCATGTAATAGACACTACTATACAGAATATGTACAGATACTGATATAAATATACAGTATATACTAATTGTCATATAACTGCATGTAATAGACACTACTATACAGAATATGTACAGATACTGATATAAATATACAGTATACACTAATTGTCATATAACTGCATGTAACAGACACTACTATACAGAATATGTACAGCTACTGATATAAATATACAGTATACACTAATTGTCATAACTGCATGTAATAGACACTACTATACAGAATATGTACAGATACTGATATAAATATACAGTATACACTAATTGTCATATAACTGCATGTAATAGACACTACTATACAGAATATGTACAGATACTGGTATAAATATACAGTATATACTAATTGTCATATAACTGCATGTAATAGACACTACTATACAGAATATGTACAGATACTGATATAAATATACAGTATACACTAATTGTCATATAACTGTATGTAATAGACACTACTATACAGAATATGTACAGATACTGATATAAATATACAGTATACACTAAATGTCATATAACTGCATGTAACAGACACTACTATACAGAATATGTACAGATACTGATATAAATATACAGTATACACTAATTGTCATATAACTGCATATAATAGACACTACTATACAGAATATGTACAGATACTGATATAAATATAAAGTATACACTAATTGTCATATAACTGCATGCAATAGACACTACTATACAGAATATGTACAGATACTGATATAAATATACAGTATACACTAATTGTCATATAACTGCATGTTACAGACACTACTATACAGAATATGTACAGATACTGATATAAATATACAGTATACACTAATTGTCATATAACTGCATGTTACAGACACTACTATACAGAATATGTACAGATACTGATATAAATATACAGTATATACTAATTGTCATATAACTGCATGTAATAGACACTACTATACAGAATATGTACAGATACTGATATAAATATACAGTATACACTAATTACATATAACTGCATGTAACAGACAATACTATACAGAATATGTACAGATACTGATATAAATATACAGTATACACTAATTGTCATATAACTGCATGTAATAGACACTACTATACAGAATATGTACAGACACTGATATAAATATACAGTATACACTAATTGTCATATAACTGTATGTAATAGACACTACTATACATAATATATACAGATACTGATATAAATATACAGTATACATTAATTGTCATATAACTGCATGTAATAGACACTACTATACAGAATATGTGCAGATGCTGATATAAATATAAAGTATACACTAATTGTCATATAACTGCATGTAATAGACACTACTATACATAATATATACAGATACTGATATAAATATACAGTATACATTAATTGTCATATAACTGCATGTAATAGACACTACTATACAGAATATGTGCAGATGCTGATATAAATATACAGTATACACAAATTGTCATATAACTGCATGTAATAGTCACTACTATACAAAATATGTACAGATACTGATATAGATATACAGTATACACTAATTGTCATATAACTGCATATAATAGACACTACTATACAGAATATGTACAGATACTTATATAAATATACAGTATACACTAATTGTCATATAACTGCATGTAATAGACACTACTATACAGAATATGTACAGATACTGATATAAATATACAGTATACACTAATTGTCATATAACTGCATGTAATAGACACTACTATACAGAATATGTACAGATGCTGATATACATATACAGTATTGTCTGTATATGGCTGGGTTATAACATAATATATTTAATAATTTTCTTTAAATTAAACCCTTAATCAATATGCATATACTAGAAACCATAAAATTAATATTAATTCCTGAATTCTTTTTTATTAGTTGATATTTATAGACACACTGAAATATATTTGTAAGAACCAGAATATGAGTCAAACTATATAGTGTTTAAACTGTTGCAATACTCTTTACAAGGCAAACCAAATTGTAACTTTTTAACTAGCCTTATTCACAATAGGATTTCATTCAATTAACACAATGAGATTTCAAGATATTTAGCTACTAACATTCAAGCAATACACTCAGCTATTTAGCCACAATTTATCCTATATAATTCCAATTTAAAATATCAGAAATTGTATATATTATTTGTACCAATAACCAAACTCTATGCCAATTTATCTAACTGAAATAAATTCTTAATTATCTACAATTAAGAATTTATTTCAGAATATATATGTAAATTTTCCAGGATGAATTGCTTAGCACTAATGATTAGTTTAAAATACACAGACTATGAAATACTAGTTTTAAAATACACATATGCTCTTTAAATTTATTTACTACAGCAACAAGCAATGCTTATCTTAAATGTTTACCTATATTTTAGCAACCTCTCTCTCTCTCTCTCTCTCTATATATATATATATATATATATATATATATATATATATATATATATATATATATATATATACTTTAATAATGATATTCAGCTTCAAAACTTGTCCCACGTCATATAAAAATAAGTGTCTTTGCAATAGATAAGGAAGGTATAGCCAAAATTTGCTTAGAGTCTTGACTGTCTCCCACGCAACCAGTTATCAGTCAGTTTAGCAAAAATCAGCATCAGTTCCCTTCTCATCCTGCATTCCAGCTTATATTGTCTAATCATAGGTGAGAAAAATGGGAGGCCCTTTGAAAACCTTGTCCCTTCTTATTGGTTTATTTCGGAAATGTATCTTTTTAACAGACAAATCTTTTGGCTGTAATACCGGATTTTGGCCATCGGGGGCAACATGACAAACAAACAGATTAATTTAACCATTTCTAGACAGTAAAACATATTTCTTTAAAATATATCTTCAAAATGCCATAATTTCTTTGCATTAATAAGTTACATGTTCACATGTACTGGACTATGTCACATTATTTCTTATGATTATTCTAATACCAAACACATTATGTTTTTAACATTATTATATATCAAAGTAATTTATACTGCTAACTGATTAGCTTAAAATCCATTTAAAATGTCACCAGGTCATTCCCCCACATTTATATACAAACACAGCATATTTTATATTCAGTACTGCACTGCATCCCAACATGAATATAATATATTTCATATTTCTAATAAATCCTGAATGCATGAATCTTGTCTATGCAGATCTGAAATAAAAATAATAGTGTTATTAATTATTATGTAAATATATAAAATATCCACGTCTGTTTTTATGGCTAAAGATAACTTGTTTTCCTGAAAAATAAAAGGAAAAAATTTGTCAAATATGTATAAATCTATTTGCAGCATTTATCTAAAATGTTCCTATTAATCATTGCTTTTTAGGTCCACAAATATCCATATTGATATGAAACCCAGCATTTACACATTCATTTTACAGATATTCATTCAGATATCCCATTACATCAGTTGTTCCTATAATTTTCATTTGATTTCTGGAAAACAGAGAGAATAAAAAAACATAATTTATGTAAGAACTTACCTGATAAATTCATTTCTTTCATATTGGCAAGAGTCCATGAGCTAGTGACGTATGGGATATACATTCCTACCAGGAGGGGCAAAGTTTCCCAAACCTCAAAATGCCTATAAATACACCCCCCACCACACCCACAATTCAGTTTAACAAATAGCCAAGAAGTGGGGTGATAAGAAAGGAGCGACAGCATCAACAAGGAATTGGAATAATTGTGCTTTATACAAAAAAATTATAATCACCACAAAAAGGGTGGGCCTCATGGACTCTTGCCAATATGAAAGAAATGAATTTATCAGGTAAGTTCTTACATAAATTATGTTTTCTTTCGTGTAATTGGCAAGAGTCCATGAGCTAGTGATGTATGGGATAGCAAATACCCAAGATTGTGAACTCCACACAAGAGTCACTAGAGAGGGAGGGATAAAAATAAAGACAGACAATTCCGCTGAAAAAAGAATCCACAACCCAAATCAAAAAGTTTTAATCTTATAATGAAAAAAACTCAAATTATAAGCAGAAGAATCAAACTGAAACAGCTGCCTGAAGAACTTTTCTACCAAAAACTGCTTCTGATGAAGAGAAAATATAAAAATGGTAGAATTTAGTAAAAGTATGCAAAGAAGACCAAGTTGCTGCTTTGCAAATCTGATCAACAGAAGCTTCATTCTTAAAAGCCCAGGAAGTAGAAACTGACCTAGTAGAATGAGCCGTAATCCTCTGAGGCGGGGATTTACCCGACTCCAAATAAGCATGATGAATCAAAAGCTTTAACCAAGACGCCAAAGAAATGGCAGAAGCCTTCTGACCTTTCCTAGAACCAGAAAAGATAACAAATAGACTAGAAGTCTTTCTGAAATCTTTAGTAGCTTCAACATAATATTTCAAAGCTCTTACCACGTCCAAAGAATGTAAAGATCTTTCCAAAGAATTCTTAGGATTAGGACACAACGAAGGGACAACAATTTCTCTACTAATGTTGTTGGAATTCACAACTTTAGGTAAAAATTTAAATGAAGTCCGCAAAACCGCCTTATCCTGATGAAAAGTCAGAAAAGGAGACTCACAAGAAAGAGCAGATAATTCAGAAACTCTTCTAGCAGAAGAGATGGCCAAAAGAAACAATACTTTCCAAGAAAATAATTTAATGTCCAGAGAATGCATAGGCTCAAACGGAGGAGCCTGTAAAGCCCTCAAAACCAAATTAAGACTCCAAGGAGGAGAAATTGGCTTAATGACAGGCTTGATACAAACCAAAGCCTGTACAAAACAATGAATGCCAGGAAGATTAGCAATTTTTCTGTGAAACAGAACAGAAAGAGCAGAGATTTGTCCTTTCAAGGAACTTGCAGACAAACCCTTATCCAAACCATCCTGAAGAAACTGTAAAATTCTAGGAATTCTAAAAGAATGCCAAGAGAATTTATGAGAACACCATGAAATGTAAGTCTTCCAAACTCAGTAATAAATCTTTCTAGACACCGATTTGCGAGCCTGCAACATAGTATTAATCAATGAGTCAGAGAAACCTCTATGACTAAGCACTAAACGTTCAATCTCCATACCTTCAAATTTAATGATTTGAGATCCTGATGGAAAAATGGACCTTGAGATAGAAGGTCTGGCCTTAACGGAAGTGGCCAAGGTTGGCAACTGGACATCTGAACAAGATCTGCATACCAAAACCTGTGTGGCCATGCTGGAGCCACTAGCAGTACAAATGAACTCTCCATTATGATTTTGGAAATCACTCTTGGAAGAAGAACTAGAGGCGGAAAGATAAGCAGGTTGATAATTCCAAGGAAGTGACAACGCATCCACTGCTTCCGCCTGAGGATCCCTGGACCTGGACAGATACCTGGGAAGTTTCCTGTTTAGATGAGAAGCCATTAGATCTATTTCTGGAAGCCCCCATATCTGAACAATCTGAAGAAACACATCTGGGTGAAGAGACCATTCTCCCGGATGTAAGATAATCCGCTTCCCAATTGTCTATACCTGGGATATGGACCGCAGAGATTAGACAGGAGCTGGATTCTGCCCATGCAAGTATCCGAGATACTTCTTTCATGGCTTGAGGACTGTGAGTCCCACCTTGATGATTGACATACGCCACGGTTGTGACATTGTCTGTCTGAAAACAAATACATGGTTCTCTCTTTAGAAGAGGCCAAAACTGAAGAGCTCTGAGAATCGCACGGAGTTCCAAAATATTGATTGGTAATCTCGCCTCTTGAGATTTCCAAACCCCCTGCGCTGTCAGAGATCCCCAGACAGCTCCCCAACCAGAAAGACTTGCATCTGTTGAAATCACAGTCCAGGTTGAATGAACAAAAGAGGGCCCCTGAACCAAACGGTGGTGATCTAACCACCAAGTCAGAGATAGTCTAATACTGGGATTTAAGGATATTAATTGTGATATCTTTGTATAATCCCTGCACCATTGGTTCAGCATACAAAGCTGAAGAGGTCTCATGTGAAAACGAGCAAAGGGGATCGCGTCCGATGCTGCAGTCATGAGACCTAAAACCTCCATGCACATAGCTACTGAAGGAAATGACTGAGACTGAAGGTTCCGACAAGCTGAAACCAATTTCAGACGTCTTTTGTCTGTTAGAGACAAAGTCATGGATACTGAATCTATTTGGAATCCTAAAAAGGTTACCCTTGTCTGAGGAATCAAGGAACTTTTTGGTAAATTGATCCTCCAACCATGTCTTTGAAGAAACAACACTAGTTGATTTGTGTGAGATTCTGCAGAATGTAAAGACTGAGCAAGTACCAAGATATCGTCCAAATAAGGAAACACTGTAATACCCCGCTCTCTGATTACAGAGAGTAGGGCACCGAGAACCTTTGAAAAGATCCTTGGAGCTGTTGCTAGGCCAAAAGGAAGAGCAACAAATTGGTAATGCTTGTCTAGAAAAGAGAATCTCAGGAACTGATAATGATCTGGATGAATCGGAATATGAAGATAAGCATCCTGTAAGTCTATTGTGGACATATAATGCCCTTGCTGAACAAAAGGCAGAATAGTCCTTATAGTCACCATTTTGAATGTTGGTATTCTTACATAACGATTCAAAATTTTTAGATCCAGAACTGGTCTGAAAGAATTCTCTTTCTTTGGAACAATGAACAGATTTGAATAAAACCCCAGACCCCGTTCCAGATATGGAACTGGCACAATTACCCCGGATAACTCCAGGTCTGAAACACACTTCAGGAAAGCCTGAGCCTTTATTGGGTTCACTGGAATGCGTGAGAGAAAGAAACTTCTCACAGGCGGTCTTACCTTGAAACCTATTCTGTACCCTTGAGAAACAATGTTCTGAATCCAATGATTTTGGATTGAATTGATCCAAACATCTTTGAAAAATCGTAATCTGCCCCCTACCAGCTGCTCTGGAATGAGGGCCGCACCTTCATGCGGACTTGGGGGCTGGTTTTGATTTTCTAAAAGGCTTGGATTTATTCCAGACTGGAGAAGGCTTCCGATTGGAAACCGTTCCTTTAGGGCAAGGGTCAGGTTTCTGTTCCTTATTCTGACGAAAGGAACGAAAACGGTTAGCAGCCCTAAATTTACCCTTAGATTTTTTATCCTGAGGCAAAAAGGCTCCCTTCCCCCCCAGTGACAGTTGAAATTATAGAATCCAACTGAGAACCAAATCATTTATTACCTTGGAAAGATAGAGATAGCAACGTTGACTTAGAAGTCATATCCGCATTCCAAGATTTAAGCCATAAAGCTCTTCTGGCTAAAATAGCTAAAGACATATACCTGACATCAATTCTAATGATATAAAAAATGGCATCACAAATGAAATTATTAGCATGTTGAATTAGCTTAACAATGCTATACACATTAGGATCTGGTACTTGTTGCGCTAAAGTTTCCAACCAAAAAGTTGAAGCCGCAGCAACATCAGCCAAAGAAATAGCAGGCCTAAGAAGATGACCTGAACATAAATAAGCCTTCCTTAGATAAGATTCAAGCTTCCTATCTAAAGGATCTTTAAAAGAAGTACTATCTGCCGTAGAAATAGTAGTACGCTTAGCAAGAGTAGAGATAGCCCCATCAACTTTGGGGATCTTTTCCCAAAACTCCAATCTATCAGTCGACAAAGGGTACAGTCTCTTAAACCTTGAAGAAGGAGTAAATGAAGTACCCAGACTATTCCATTCCCTAGAAATTACATCTGAAATAGCATCAGGAACTGGAAAAACCTCTGGAATAACTACATGAGGTTTAAAAACCGAATTTAAACGTTTACTGGTTTTAATATCGAGAGGACTAGTCTCCTCCATATCTAATGCAATCAACACCTCTTTTAATAAAGAACGAATATACTCCATTTTAAATAAATATGAAGTTTTGTCAGTGTCAATATCTGAGGTAGAATCTTCTGAACCAGATAGATCCTCATCAGAGATAGATAAATCAGAATGCGGTCAATCATTTAAAAATTCATCGAATTTATGAGAAGTTTTAAAAGACCTTTTACGTTTATTAGTAGGTGGTATAACAGACAGGGCCTTCTGAATAGAATTAGAAACAAATTCTCTCACATTAACAGGAATATCCTGAACATTAGATGTTGAAGGAACAACAACAGGTAATGGACTACTACTAATGGAAATATTGTCTGCTTTTGAAAGTTTATCATGACAACTAACACAAACTACAGCCGGAGGAACAGTTACCACAAGTTTACAACAAATGCACTTAGCTTTGGTAGAACCGACATCAGGCAGAAGCATTCCAGAAGTAGATTCTGAGACAGGGTCAGATTGAGACATCTTGCAATATGTAATAGAAAAAACAACATATAAAGCAAAATTATCAATTTCCTTATATGACAGTTTCAGGAATGGGAAAAAATGCAAACAGAATAAGCCTCTGGAAACCAGAAGCAAAAAGAAATAATGACTTAAATAATGTCAAAAACCTGGCGCCAAGTATGACGCCCACAATTGACAAAATATTTTTTGGCGCCAAGAACGTCTGCAACAAACACGAACGTTATAGATGACGCAACTACGTGTAAACTCTCGGCACCAACTAAGACGCCGGAAATAAAGTAATTACGTCAACAAATGTAAATCTCGTGCCAAAAAAGTCTCGCGCCAAGAATGACGCAATAAATTATAGCATTTTGCGCTCCCGCAAGCCTAACAGCCCGCAATTTAGAAAGAAAGTCAATTTGAAAAATTTTCAGGTAAGAAAAGTTTTTATTCATATGCATTTCCCAAAATAAAACTGACAGTCTGTAAGAAGGAAATATACTGATTAACCTGAATCATGGCAAATATAAGTATAAAACATATATTTAGAACTTTACATAAAAAGTGCCAAACCATAGCTGAGAGCGTCATAAAAAAGAAAACATACTTACCAAAAGACACTCATCTACATAAAGTAGATAGCCAAACCAGTACTGAAACGAGAATCAGTAGAGGTAATGGTATAGAAGAGTATATCGTCGATCTGAAAAGGGAGGTAGGAGATGCATCTCTACAACCGATAACAGAGAACCTATGAAATAGATCCCCGTTAGGATGACCATTGCATTCAATAAGTAATACTCCCTTCACATCCCTCTGTCATTCACTGCACTCTGAGAGGAACCGGGCTTCAGCATGCTGAGAAGCGCATATCAACGTAGAAATCTAGCACAAACTTACTTCACCACCTCCATAGGAGGCAAAGTTTGTAAAACTGAATTGTGGGTGTGGTGGGGGGTGTATTTATAGGCATTTTGAGGTTTGGGAAACTATGCCCTTCCTGGTAGGATTGTATATCCCATACGTCACTAGCTCATGGACTCTTGCCAATTACATGAAAGAAAAATGTTTTTATTTTGGAATAATTTAAACATTTTATATCCACTAATGCAGTTATTCATTTAATTCATTTCAATCTGAATTGCATTATAGACATGTAATACAGTCTAAGGTATATATGTTAAATATTCTGTTGTCAACAGAACACAGGCTAAGGTATTTTGAAATCTTAAATCCGGGCCAGATGTGTATGGAGCTCCACAGGGGATCATTTAACTTGTGTTTGTTAAAAATTACAGTTCTTGAAAATGTTTGTGTTTCCAAACCTTCTCCCAGACGGATCGGCTCCTCACCTTGGCAGGAAACCCATATATGGGCATGTATTTTTGAGGCTCCATACATTCCCTGTTTGCTACCCCCTGCAAGGCTGTGAGCTTCAAAAGCTATGTTATCTTTTAATTAGGATAAACGTGTCTTAACCCAGCCAAAACCATTTGGCAGGGGGGTTGTGATTTACAGTGGAATAGAACTGTTGTAAAAAGCATTATTTAATTAATCCTGTGGTCTCACCAACTATATACAGTATATGAAAATTATATATAATTTTCATTTATAATATTCATATAACCTGACAGTATACACTAATTGTCATATAACTGCATGTAATACACTACTATACAGAATATGTACAGATACTGATATAAATATACAGTATACACTGTCATGTAACTGCATGTAATAGAGACTACTATACAGAATATGTACAGATACCGATATAAATATACAGTATACACTAATTGTCATATAACTGCATGTAATAGACATTACTATACAGAATATGTACAGATACTGATATAAATATACAGTATACACTAATTGTCATATAACTGCATGTAATAGACACTACTATACAGAATATGTACAGATACTGATATAAATATACAGTATACACTAATTGTCATATAACTGCATGTAATAGACACTACTATACAGAATATGTACAGATGCTGATATAAATATACAGTATACACTAATCTTCATATAACTGCATGTAATAGACACTACTATACAGAATATGTACAGATACTGATATAAATATACAGTATGCACTAATTGTCATATAACTGCATGTAATAGACACTACTATACAGAATATGTACAGATACTGATATAAATATACAGTATACAGTAAGTGTCATATAACTGCATGTAATAGACACTACTATACAGAATATGTACAGATACTAATATAAATATACTGCTTCTTCAAATAAAGATATCAAGAAAACAAAGAAAATAGATAATAGGATTAAATGTGAAAATTGCTTAAAATTGCTTCATGAAAGAAAAAATAGTGGGTTTAGTGTCCTTTTAAAATGACCCTGTAGATGTGTCATTAACCTCTTCAGGATGTTAGGACGTTCTATGCCATCCTGAAAACACCGGGCTTTAAGGATGTTGGCACTCCCTAACATGTGCGGCCTTGTTAAAAAAATTGACTGAACTTAGACAATTGCCTAAGTTTAGTTTTGAATGACTCCAAAAATGAAAGGGACAGTCTACTTACAAATTGTTATTGTATAAAAAGATAGATAATCCCTTTATTACCCATTCTTCAGTTTTGCATAACTAGCACTGTTATATTAATACACTTTTTACCTCTGTGATTATCTTGTATCTAACCCTCTGCAGACTGCCCCTTATCTCAGTTATATTAATATACTTTTTACCTCTGTGATTACCCTGTATCTAAGCCTCTGCAGACTGCCCCTTATCTCAGTTATATTAATATACTTTTTACCTCTGTGATTACCTTGTATCTAAGCCTCTGCAGACAGCTCCTTATCTCAGTTATATTAATATACTGTTTATCTCTGTGATTACCCTGTATCTAAGCCTCTGCAGACTGCCCCTTATCTCAGTTATATTAATATACTTTTTAACTCTGTGATTACCTTGTATCTAAGCCTCTGCAGACTGCCCCTTATCTCAGTTATATTAATATACTTTTTACCTCTGTGATTACCTTGTATCTAACCCTCTGCAGACTGCTCCTTATCTGTTATATTAATATACTTTTTACCTCTGCGATTACCTTGTATCTAAGCCTCTGCAGACTGCTCCTTATCTCAGTTATATTAATATACTTTTTACCTCTGTGATTACCCTGTATCTAACCCTCTGCAGACTGCCCCTTATCTCAGTTATTATAAAAAAAAAAACTTGCATTTTAGCCAATCGATGCTGGTTCCTGCATAACTCCACAAGAGTGAGCACAATGTTATCTATATGGCACACATGACAGTAGAATGTCCCTTTAAATGAATAATGTATCATTCACTAACATTACCAGTTATAAAAGAGAAACGCTGATAAGTAATTTCTCTTAATAAGTAAATTGCTTGATAAGAAATTCCTGTTAAAATGTATTAGCCGTTAGACACTACTGGCCTTTACTTCTTGCTAAAGCTTATTGGTTGATATGCACTTCCTGTTAATGCTTACTGGCTGATTGGCAGCTTCTACTAACGCTCACTGGCCAATAGGTACTTCCTGTTAACGTTCATTGGTTGACGTACTTCTTGCTAGTGCTTATTAGTAGGAAGACAAGGACACCATTAGTATGATACACACATATGTGGAAAAAAAATATGTCAACATGTTTACAATTACTCATTTAAATGGATGCCAAAAAAAAAGGTACAGAGTCCCTTTAAAAACACCATGATTTGCATCCTCACTTGGTCAAGGCCACTCCTGCACAATAAACATACACATTTTATTTTATTTTAAACATTTTTACAATATCAACACGTAACCAGCAAAAAAATATCTTTATTGCATAAATCAATTATCAGAATTTCTTCATATATTATAATTCTCTCATTTACAAAAATAATGTCTATAGAGTATCCGCATTATGAGAAGAAAAAAAATATATATATATGCATCTTTAGTTCAGATTTTCCCTCACCCTCATCTCTATGGTATAGGTTTAATAATTCCATTTGCCTTTAATCAAAGTATTTATCCTTTAATCTGATTTTACAAAAGTCAGAATATTTAGTAATCAAGTTTTACGATAGTGCAGAAATCTTGCGTACATAAAGGAAAATCATCTGGTTGCTTTTATGTTTTTAAATTGTTTGTTTGTTTTTTTAACAAATATTCTTTAAATGATTTACAGTTTTTAGACAGTTCTGGAGTAATTTTTTTTTTTCCATTTTAATTTTACCAATAATCACTCAAATATTAGGTAATTGTACCATTCTACATACTAAAGTCTTTTTTCTTTATTGTATTTAAAATACAATTATTATTATTGTTTGTAAAATGGATATTCCTGTACTGAAGAAAATCTGTTTTTGTTTTTTATGTTTGTCAAGACCCACCAATAAAGCTACGGGAGATCAGCTTATCAGCCAATGAGTAACCACACATTAGGGCCAATTGAATTTGCTGTTTATTTTAAAATGATAACAGCTTTAAATCAGCATTTTTTATGCAAAAACAAATTAATATTTTTAGCAAATTTAAAAAGTGCTCTTTCATATTCGTGACAGATTTTATTTCTGTTCCTTTAAAGATACATAAAATTATTGTAAAAAAAGATATATTTACTTTGTGTGAATTGATACAAATTAATAAACGGTAAATGATTATTTTACATTCACTGTTTGCAATTGGTCAGTATCCGTGTGAATCTTTTGATGTATAGCAACATATGAGCTACTTTTGAAACTCTTTTTACATACAGGACATGAGTATGGTTTATCTTTTGTATGAACTATCTGATGTTTAATGAGCGTGGAGCTACGACTAAAACATTTTCCACATTCTGAACATGCGTACGGTTTCTTGCCTGTGTGAACCCTCTGATGCGCATAAAGGTTTGATCTCTGGTTAAATCGTTTTCCACATTCCAAGCACTCGTACGGTTTATCTCCAGTATGAACAACCTGATGTGAAACCAAATTCCTTTTACTGACAAAACGTTTACCACAGTCAGGACAAACATACGGGGTTTCCCCAGTGTGACTCCGCTTATGTTTAACGAGATTAGCCTTTTGAGTAAAAGATTTCCCACATTCCGAACATTCAAAAGGTTTTTCGCCCGTGTGAGCAGTCTGATGTCTAATAAGATCTGATTTAGTAACAAAACATTTTTCACATTCTGTACACATAAACCTTTTTTCCCCTGTGTGAATTTTCTGATGTGCAGCAAGTGTTTCTTCTCTTCCGAAAAATTTCCCACACTCGTAACATTCAAAAGGTTTTTCCCCGGTGTGACATTTCTGATGCCGAACAAGATGGAAGTTACTAATGAAACCTTTCCCGCAGTCCGAACAAATAAAATAATTTTCTCCTGTATGAATTTTCTGATGCCTCACAAGAATTTCTTCCCGACCAAAACATTTACCACAATCAGAGCATGAATATGGTTTCTCTCCTGTGTGGCTTTTCTGATGTCGTATAAGATTTCCTTTTTGACTAAAAAATTCTCCACATTCATAACACATATATGGCTTATCACCAGCATGACACTTCTGGTGTTTAACTAGATCATCTTCACTTGAAAAACATTTCCCACAGTCAAAACATTCCAACAAATTTTCCCCTGTATGTATCAACTCATGTCTAAGAAGCTCTGAATTAGATTTAAAGCATTTATTGCATACTACACAGCAGTACGATTTTTTTGTTGCCCAGTATTGGTTGCCAGACTCTATATTTTCATCATCATCGTCACTACAATACACGTTCTTATTTCCATCTATTTCACATCCTCCTTGGCTACATGTCTCAACAACAGCATCCTTAAGTTCAAGTTCTGCAGAACTCTCTTCATCATCTGAGTTTGACTCCTTAGACATAGTTCTCTTGTGCGGTGTCCCACTTTTGCTTGACATATAACCACGAATCTGGTTTGCACCATGATTGGTCTGAATATTGCCTTCCATCATACAATACGATGGACTACTGGAACTAGGAAAACCTGGAAAAAAAATAAAAATAAACAAGTTTTAGAAACAGAATCACATAGCATCTGCCCATATTTCCTTATAAGGCCTAAGAATAATTAATCTAATTGATCAGTTATTTTTTTTAGTATAGCCTTATGCATATCCCAGGCATTTGTGTGTTCCATTACAGAATTTGTCCTTACAACCTCAACTGGAAGTCGATTCCATGAATCAACCACCTACTGAGACCATGACCCATTGTTCTGGTGTTGCTCTTTTTGTGACAAATGTTCTCATTCTCAGCTTTAACCCTTGCGTATTTTAACATAGGTCTTACGTCACAGTACTTTCCCCCGTGTACTGTGTTGTACCTATGTCCAGTAAAGAGACGCAGGTTGAGACCCAGATGTCAGCTTTTGTCAGCAGGAGCTGTAACTAGCGGCAGAAGGCACCTACCTTTATATGGTAAGGGAGCACTGTTTCCTTATCATATGAATAAAACTACAATTCTAACACCACATTCACTTTACACTCCCGAGAGAGACCCTAGTGCTTAGAGCCAGCAAAGAGAATGACTGGGGGGTGGAGCTAGAGGGGGGGCTATATGGACAGCTTTGCTGTGTGCTCTCTTTGCTACTTCCTGTAGGGAATGAGAATATCCCACAAGTAAAGGATGAATCTGTGGACTGGATAAACCTTGCAAGAGAAATGTGTAATTATGTCATTGTAATTTACTTCCATTGAGTTTCTATAATGCAAGGTGCCACCATATTGGAACCTAGGTTTTCCCTTATTCACTTCTGCTAAGGACAATTAGGAACAAATAAGAAACAGGCAATAACAGCCGCCCATCCATTTATAGAAACGATATACTGTAAACATTATCCTTGCCAAGGCTTGGCAAACCTTTTTGAGTGTGTGTGACCATATTGGCTACAATGTTCTAAAAAATCTTGAGTGCTCACAGTGTCTCTGCTAATTGAAAAGGACCTAAAAAAAATATTAAAGTTTTATTTTATTTTTATAAATCCATAACACGTCATGATAATATCTGGGATGTTGTGGGGTAAGATATTTTGTTGGTTTGGTAAAAAAAGTAAATTTCTTTGAGTCACTGAAGTGGACATACATTCTTTCAGTAAAGTCTGGTGAATATGAAGTCAAGCTTCAGTCATTTTTATTAAATCAGAGGCAATTTATTTTCCTATGCGAGACTAAGTTTACTGCCACTTATTGCAGGTATCACAAAAAACATGATTACAAGATGTCATACACTCTAGACCACTGGTTTTGAAACCTGTCCTCAGTTCTCCCTAACAGAACACATTTTGAGGATATCTGAACTTTAGCACAGGTGAAGTAATCAGCTGAATAGTAAACATGGTTATTTTACCTGCTCTCATCCAAGGTAATCCTGAAAACCTGGCCTGTTGGGGAGGCCTGAGGGCAGGTTTGAAAACAAGTACTCTAGAATATCTCAGGAAATATTTTAATCATTTGTACGTTACTGGGTGATGACCAAATATGAGAAAAATGTCATGTTTATTCTCAAAATAATCCACATTGTTACACAATGTGAGTTACCAACAGAATATTGTTACTTAAAGGGACATAAACACTAATTAAATTATTGATCGTATATTTGCCTGAGAATAATATATACAAGTATTTTTTGAAATGACATAAGTTTTTTTTAAATATTGAAAAAATTAATATCCATAAAGCAGTGTAATAAAGGTTTCTTTTTCTGTTAAGGCCAAATAGGGACAGTTATAAATGGCTTAGAGTGTGCAACCAATGACTGTGTAGATTACTGCTGTATCTGCACTTACACTTTTTACAAGAATATCAGAAGCCCCTAATATTCAGAATTAATATTACAGGAAAAAAGAACAAAATAAAGAAAGAAAGTATATTGCAATGTTGTTTCACTACATACATTTAAACACGTTATATAAATAACTCAAAGTGGTTAATGTCCCTAGGTAGAACAGTATCAAATCATTTCTGCCAGGCTTGAGATCCGGTTTATGGTCTGACATAAAAAATGGTGGCTACAAACCTTCCCCACTATCTGGAAGGGGTCTGACCTCAATCAAAATGTATTTAATGTTGAATTCAGCACAATAATAGCCATTCTATATGAGAGGCTGTTACAGTGAAAGTGACCATATATCATGACAATCTCCCTTGGGACAGAGATCTATGCTAGTACAGTTTGTGGTTCTGTTATCTTCTTTTTATTTTAAACTGTTTGCTTTGTGTAATTGTGTCTTTCCTATATACACACACTGTCACTATTTGTTACTCAGAATAAATATCCCTTTGTTATATACACGCACTGTCACTATTTGTTACTCAGAATAAATATCCCTTTGTTATATACACGCACTGTCACTATTTGTTACTCAGAATAAATATCCCTTTGTTATATACACACACTGTCACTATTTGTTACTCAGAATAAATATCCCTTTGTTATATACACACACTGTCACTATTTGTTGTACAGAATAAATATCCCTTTGTTATATACACGCACTGTCACTATTTGTTACTCAGAATAAATATCCCTTTGTTATATACACGCGCTGTCACTATTTGTTACTCACTATAAATATCCCTTTGTTATATACACGCACATTCACTATTTGTTACTCAGAATAAATATCCCTTTGTTATATACACGCACTGTCACTATTTGTTACTCAGAATAAATATCCCTTTGTTATATACACGCACTGTCACTATTTGTTACTCAGAATAAATATCCCTTTGTTATATACACGCACTGTCACTATTTGTTACTCACTATAAATATCCCTTTGTTATATACACGCACTGTCACTATTTGTTACTCACTAAAAATATCCCTTTGTTATATACACGCACTGTCACTATTTGTTACTCAGAATAAATATCCCTTTGTTATATACACGCACTGTCATTATTTGTTGTACAGAATAAATATCCCTTTGTTATATACACGCACTGTCACTATTTGTTACTCAGAATAAATATCCCTTTGTTATATACACGCACTGTCACTTTGTTGTACAGAATAAATATCCCTTTGTTATATACACGCACTGTCACTATTTGTTGTACAGAATAAATATCCCTTTGTTATATACACGCACTGTCACTATTTGTTACTCAGAATAAATATCCCTTTGTTATATACACGCACTGTCACTATTTGTTACTCAGAATAAATATCCCTTTGTTATATACACGCACTGTTACAGTTTGTGGTTCTGTTATCTTCTTTTTATTTTAAACTGTTTGCTTTGTGTAATTGTGCCTTTCCTATATACACACACTGTCACTATTTGTTACTCAGAATAAATATCACTTTGTTATATACACGCACTGTCACTATTTGTTACTCAGAATAAATATCCCTTTGTTATATACACGCACTGTCACTATTTGTTACTCAGAATAAATATCCCTTTGTTATATACACACACTGTCACTATTTGTTACTCAGAATAAATATCCCTTTGTTATATACACACACTGTCACTATTTGTTGTACAGAATAAATATCCCTTTGTTATATACACGCACTGTCACTATTTGTTACTCACTATAAATATCCCTTTGTTATATACACGCACTGTCACTATTTGTTACTCAGAATAAATATCCCTTTGTTATATACACGCACTGTCACTATTTGTTACTCAGAATAAATATCCCTTTGTTATATACACGCACTGTCACTATTTGTTACTCACTATAAATATCCCTTTGTTATATACACGCACTGTCACTATTTGTTACTCACTAAAAATATCCCTTTGTTATATACACGCACTGTCACTATTTGTTACTCAGAATAAATATCCCTTTGTTATATACACGCACTGTCATTATTTGTTGTACAGAATAAATATCCCTTTGTTATATACACGCACTGTCACTATTTGTTACTCAGAATAAATATCCCTTTGTTATATACACGCACTGTCACTTTGTTGTACAGAATAAATATCCCTTTGTTATATACACGCACTGTCACTATTTGTTACTCAGAATAAATATCCCTTTGTTATATACACGCACTGTCACTATTTGTTACTCACTATAAATATCCCTTTGTTATATACACGCACTGTCACTATTTGTTACTCACTATAAATATCCCTTTGTTATATACACGCACTGTCACTATTTGTTACTCACTATAAATATCCCTTTGTTATATACACGCACTGTCACTATTTGTTACTCAGAATAAATATCCCTTTGTTATATACACGCACTGTCATTATTTGTTGTACAGAATAAATATCCCTTTGTTATATACACGCACTGTCACTATTTGTTACTCAGAATAAATATCCCTTTGTTATATACACGCACTGTCACTTTGTTGTACAGAATAAATATCCCTTTGTTATATACACGCACTGTCACTATTTGTTACTCAGAATAAATATCCCTTTGTTATATACACGCACTGTCATTATTTGTTGTACAGAATAAATATCCCTTTGTTATATACACGCACTGTCACTATTTGTTGTACAGAATAAATATCCCTTTGTTATATACACGAACTGTCACTATTTGTTGTACAGAATAAATATCCCTTTGTTATATACACGCACTGTCACTATTTGTTACTCAGAATAAATATCCCTTTGTTATATACACGCACTGTCACTATTTGTTACTCACAATAAATATCACTTTGTTATATACACGCACTGTCATTATTTGTTACTCACAATAAATATCACTTTGTTATATACACGCACTGTCATTATTTGTTACTCACAATAAATATCACTTTGTTATATACACACACTGTCACTATTTGTTACTCACAATAAATTTCCCTTTGTTATATACACGCACTGTCACGATTTGTTACTCAGAATAAATATCCCTTTATTATATACACGCACTGTCACAATTTGTTACTCAGAATAAATATCCCTTTGTTATATACATGCACTGTCACTATTTGTTACTAAGAATAAATATCCCTTTGTTATATACACGCACTGTCACTATTTGGTATACAGAATAAATATCCCTTTGTTATATACAGACACTGTCACTATTTGTTACTCACAATAAATATCCCTTTGTTATATACATGCACTGTCACTATTTGTTGTACAGAATAAATATCCCTTTGTTATATACACACAATGTCACTGTTTGTTACTCACAATAAATATCCCTTTGTTATATACACGCACTGTCACTATTTGTTGTACAGAATAAATATCCCTGTGTTATATACATGCACTGTCACTATTTGTTACTCAGAATAAATATCCCTTTGTTATATACACGCACTGTCACTATTTGTTGTACAGAATAAATATCCCTTTGTTATATACACGCACTGTCACTATTTGTTACTCAGAATAAATATCCCTTTGTTATATACACGCACTGTCACTATTTGTTACTCAGAATAAATATCCCTTTGTTATATACATGCACTGTCACTATTTGTTACTCAGAATAAATATCCCTTTGTTATATACACGCACTGTCACTATTTGTTACTCAGAATAAATATCCCTTTGTTATATACACACACTGTCACTATTTGTTGTACAGAATAAATATCCCTTTGTTATATACACACACTGTCACTATTTGTTGTACAGAATAAATATCCCTTTGTTATATACACACACTGTCACTATTTGTTGTACAGAATAAATATCCCTTTGTTATATACATGCACTGTCACTATTTGTTACTCACTATAAATATCCCTTTGTTATATACACGCACTGTCACTATTTGTTGTACAGAATAAATATCCCTTTGTTATATACACGCACTGTCACTATTTGTTACTCACTATAAATATCCCTTTGTTATATACACACACTGTCACTATTTGTTGTACAGAATAAATATCCCTTTGTTGTATACACGCACTGTCACTATTTGTTGTACAGAATAAATATCCCTTTGTTATATACACGCACTGTCACTATTTGTTGTACAGAATAAATATCCCTCTGTTATATACACGCACTGTCACTATTTGTTACTCACAATAAATATCCCTTTGTTATATACACACACTGTCACTATTTGTTGTACAGAATAAATATCCCTTTTTTATATACACGCTGTTATGGTATAGCCCGGATATCGAGGGTTAATACTAGATGAAAGATGCCCTTAATACGGGAATAGCAACACATGAACCCAGTTAATACACCGAACGGGGAAAATACACGAAATCCTTCTCTCCTGGAACAGGCAAAAGAATAATTCAAAGTAGCACTTCTCCCCAAACACGAGACCAAGCTCCGTCTTGAGGGTACAACAGGAATCAGCCAGAGCTGTGGGTTTATTGTTCTTATATACACATTCTTACCACCCACAGGGTTTTGTAAAACAACCAATAAACACATACAATACTCTCAGACACTCCCACACAAAATCCTCCCCTCTGCCTGTGATACAATTACCTTACACAATGGTTGATGCAATTACCTTACACAATGGTTGATACAATTACCTTACACAATGGTTGATACAATTACCTTACACAATGGTTGATGTAATTATCACAGACAGAGAAATACAGTTCAATTGCCATGGAGCCAAAGTCTTTTTACATAGTCTTTCGTTATACAAATGGGCTACAAGGCATAGCTATCTGGGGTATCACTGTTTAAATAGGGCAAGTACTGAATGACCCGGCTTTCGTGTATTTGCAGGGGAAAAGTAAGCATTTCAACATGGGGCCATAGTCTAAAGGCAGCAGGCGGGCAACCAGGCTCCTCCAATGCACAGTGGCGAGATTGGTCTCGTCACACACGCACTGTCACTATTTGTTATACAGAATAAATATCCCTTTGTTATATACACGCACTGTCACTATTTGTTGTACAGAATAAATATCCCTTTGTTATATACACGCACTGTAACTATTTGTTACTCACAATAAATATCCCTTTGTTATATACACGCACTGTCACTATTTGTTACTCACAATAAATATCCCTTTGTTATATACACGCACTTTCACTATTTGTTATACAGAATAAATATCCCTTTGTTATATACACGCACTGTCACTATTTGTTGTACAGAATAAATATCCCTTTGTTATATACACGCACTGTCACTATTTGTTATACAGAATAAATATCCCTTTGTTATATACACGCACTGTCACTATTTGTTGTACAGAATAAATATCTCTTTGTTATATACACGCACTGTCACTATTTGTTACTCACTATAAATATCCCTTTGTTATATACACGCACTGTCACTATTTGTTATACAGAATAAATATCCCTTTGTTATATACATGCACTGTCATTATTTGTTGTACAGAATAAATATCCCTTTGTTGTATACACGCACTGTCACTATTTGTTATACAGAATAAATATCCCTTTGTTATATACACGCACTGTCACTATTTGTTGTACAGAATAAATATCACTTTATTAAGTTGTTGTCTGTGTCTAATACTTGAACCACATCACAGAAGACCCTGATGATAACAGTATTGTGTTCTTTGATTTATTTTTACATCATTGGGTTTTTAATTTGGATCTGGGCTTTCCTTTCGCCTAGATTTAGAGTTTTGTTGGTAAAGACCCACGGTGCTAACAAGCCTTTTTTTTCCAGCGCACCCTTAAGACAACGCTGGTATTACGAGTTGTCTGAATGGCTGCGTTAGCCTCAGAAAAGGGAGCGTTGAGCATAATTTAGCTCCACTTCAACCCTCAATACCAGCGTTGCTTACGGTAGCGGTAAGCTGGAAAAACGTGCTTGTGCACGATTTTCCCATAGGAAACAATGGGGCTGAGCTGGCTGCAAAAAACCTGCAAAAAAGCAGCGTTCAGCTCATAACGCAGCCCCATTGTTTCCTATGGGGAAACACTTTCTAAGTCTACACCTAACACCCTAACATGAACCCCGAGTCTAAACACCCCTAACCTTACACTTATTAACCCCTAATCTGCCGCCCCCGCTATCGCTGACACCTGCATTTTATTATTAACCCCTAATCTGCCGCTCCGGACACCGCCGCAACCTACATTATACCTATGAACCCCTAATCTGCTGCACCTAACATCGCCAAAACCTATATTATATTTATTACCGCCTAATCTGCCCCCCCCACCAACGTTGCCGCCACCTACCTACACTTATTAACCCCTAATCTGCCGACCGGACATCGCCGCCATTATAATAAATGTATTAACCCCTAAACCGCCGCACTCCCGCCTCGCAAACACTATAATAAATTTTATTAACCCCTAATCTGCCCTCCCTAACATCGCCGCCACCTACCTATTATTAACCCCTATTCTCCCGCCCCCAACGTCGCCGCTACTATAATAAAGTTATTAACCCCTAAACCTAAGTCTAACCCTAACACCCCCCTAAGTTAAATATAATTTAAATAAAACAAACTAAAATTACTGTAATTAAATAAATTAATCCTATTTAAAACTAAATACTTACCTATAAAATAAACCCTAATATAGCTACAATATAACTAATAGTTACATTGTAGCTATTTTAGGATTTATATTTATTTTACAGGCAACTTTATATTTATTTTAACTAGGTACAATAGCTATTAAATAGTTAATAACTATTTAAAAGCTACCTAGTTAAAATAATTACAAAATTACCTGTAAAATAAATCCTAACCTAAGTTACAAATACACCTAACACTACACTATCATTAAACTAATTAAATAAATTACCTAACTAAAATACAATTAAATAAACTAAACTATAATACAAATAAAAACAAACACTAAATTACAGAAAATAAAAAAAAATTACAATAAGTTTGTCACGGATACTGGGCTGCAAGGGTTAAATCCCCACCCCCCTACAACCTCACCCCTGTTGTTTCTCAGTGGTTTTGGGCTCCTCAGAGCAACCACCATCTCTGGAAGCTGTTTGTTTGCTTTGTTTTGGCTTCCTTTTGTGTTCAGAGAAGAGTTGGTTTATGACCAGGAAAACCCTCCTAGGCTGGCCGGGCTCCTGGAACTCCCGTTCGGCCACCTCACAACGGACACCCGCCCAACCCCTCTCAGGCTGGCCAGGCTAGTGGAACTCCCGGTCGGCCCCAGGACAGCAGAACACCCGGTAACTTTAACCCAGGTCGCTCCATCAACCATGTGCCCCAGAGCTCCGCTCTTTTTGGGATTAGTAGCCCCTGGGGAGTACAAGGGGTGGTGGAATTGCCGGAGGGGAGCTCCTTTGGGAACCGGGGGTTTTGGACACCCCATACCCCATAAATTCAACGGACTGTAACTCCGGTCCCCAGTAACTAATCATGCTGGTTTTTGGACTGTGAAATCTGGGGACCGAGAGCTTTAAAATGACACCCTGGAAGTGCCGCCGCTCCACCGGGATCACCCCGAAACCGCCACCCATATGTACTGGGATTATGTGGGACTGTGGCTCCTATGGAGGTGCCGGGCTGTCTGGAGGGGCGGGAATGGCGGGAAAATAGTGGGATTGTCCAGGGTCTTATCAAGATGAGCTGACTGTATAAAAGGAGCGTGTGTTTTCAATAAAATCAGTTCCTGTCTAACCTGAATGCTAGTGTGGTTCCAGCTAAAATCACTTTCCTGGGCTACATAGCAGCCTGTTCCAGGCAGAGGAAGGATCCTCAGGCAGAGCTATCCAGCCTGGGTAGCTGGAGTCTGCCACAGGGTGGGACCCTGAGTACTGGTGCTGTCGGGCATCAGGGGTGGCTACAGGCTGTGGTCACTTGCCAGCTACATAGCTGCAGTTGGCAGGAAGGAAGCAGGACCCGTTTGGCGGAGCTACCCAGTCGGGGTAGCCGGGGGTGTCCGTCACATTGGCTGGCAGCGGTGGGATGCTTCCAACTTCCTGGGACATTCAAACCACCAGCTAGAAGTAATATTGAATGGAGACTTGAGGAAAGACTGCGGGTACCAGGAACAGAACTACCCCCACCAGAGAAATGCTGGGAGAGGACCAGGCGGCCGGCGGTTCGGATGACGACCGGGGCAATGAGCTATCCGTTACAACGCCAAGTTCAGCCGCAAGTACAGTATCTACTCCGGGGACATCCATGTCTGATGTACAGCGTGAAGTGCAGTGGAGGTTGGCGTTATTTGACACCCGGCCACCAGAGGAGGTCATCACCAAGATCATTTCGGATGTTACCCAGCTCAAGTTAGCAGAAATCCACCAGTCCATAGGAGGGGCTCCATCAGCCCATGGAGTGCCGGCTCTTCGACCGCACAAGCTACCCCATGGGGCCTTTCGAGCCTACAAGGAAGAGGAGGAGGATATTGACTGTTACCTTCAGGTCTTTGAGACCCAATGCGAACTGCAGGGGGTAGCCTATGCCGATAGACTGTCTGTCCTGATCGGTAAATTGTCAGGGCGGGCTTTGGCAGCTTTCCACGCTACCCCTTCTGAGAACCAAAAGGATTATAACAAGGTGAAAGACCGTATCCTTGCCCGATATGGGCTCACACCGGAGGCCCACCGGCAGAAGTTCAGGGCACTAATGAAGCAGGATGAACAGCCTTTCACAGAATGGACCCACCAATTCACCAGGTCGCTGACGTCCTGGCTAGCCGGCTGCAAGGCCACTACTGGGGCAGAAGTGGCACAGCTTTTTCTACTGGAACATTTTTATAATCATATTCCAGTCGAGATTAAAGAATGGGTCCAGGACCGGCGGCCCACCACAGCAGACCAGGCGGCTGTCCTAGCAGATCAGTACACAGATGCCCGCCGCCAAGTTCGCTCTAACCCACAATCGACTCCCCGCACAGCTTCGGTGGTAGTCCAACCCCCAGCGGCTACCAATAAGCCTCCGGGCCGTCCGGCCTTTGTCCCTCCGGCCGGAGTCAGGGACTCACGGGGATGTTTTTCCTGCGGACACCCCGGCCACCTCAGGCGGGAATGCCCAAGTCGGGTCCGACAACAGCCAGCCACTCAGCCAAGACACCTCCAGCCCACAGCTTGGGTGAGAGCTCCCGTCCCAACCTACCCAGCCGCTGCCCACTATGCTTATGCACCGGCTGACTATCCTGAATGGGCTGAAGAGGAGGTTGGCACCCTACAAGAAGCCTACCTGGCGTCCACAGACAACCGTCCGCATCACTGCCAGTCCGTTTGGGTCAATGGAAAGGCGGCTCAGGGGTTACCATTACCCTGATCCAGCCTCATCTGGCCTCTGCTTCTACCGCTACTGGGAGAATTCTTGCTGTTCGAGTGGCCGGAGGTGCCACGATACGAGTCCCTATGGCCTGTGTCCATCTGGCTTGGGGCGCTGGAGCCCGCACTGTGGCCGTGGTCATTATGCCAGATCTTCCTGCAGATGTTGTACTAGGAAATGACCTTGGCCTACTTGTTTCCACCTTTTTGGGGGATACTCCCCTGGACACCTGCCCAGTAACCACCCGCAGGCAAGCTCAGCGGCAAGCCAACACACCACAGCTGGGGACCCAGGTAAGACCCCCCACCCCGACTCCTCTCCTTCCCCGACGGCCTACCCCAACGCCCAACCCCGCTCCCTGCCCTCCTTCCCGACCAACTATCCTGGGCCTCCTCTTCTGAATTTGCCCAAGAGACTCTGAGCGACCCGACCCTTACCCCCTTCCGAGACCGAGTAGGGACTGATCCCCAGGGCCCGGGGAAGAACGGTTCCAATGGGAAAACGGCCTGTTGTATCGGGTCTCCCGGCGGAAGAAAGGGCCAGTGCCCAAACGTCAGCTGGTGGTACCGAAAAAATATCGGTCCAACCTGCTGCGAATAGGGCACGATATCCCCTTGGCCGGTCATTTAGGCAACTCCCGAACACACCATTGCCTTACTCAGATCTTTTTCTGGCCCAGAATCACGCGAGAAATTAAGGAATATTGTAGGACCTGCATAGTGTGTCAAAAGGTAGGGAAGACCGGGGACCATACAAAAGCCCCCCTTAACCCTCTCCCCGTTATTGACGAACCCTTTAGCAGAATCGCTGTGGATATAGTAGGGCCCCTACCTAGACCTAGTCCCTCCGGGAAAAAATACATACTCACAGTAGTAGACTATGCCACTAGGTATCCAGAGGCCATACCTCTGGCGAATATCCAGGCGGAGACGGTGGCCAGTGCGTTGCTCCGGGTATTCACCAGGGTAGGCTTCCCCCGAGAAATGGTCTCTGACCAGGGGACCCAGTTTACAGCGGAGGTCACCCAAAAGTTATGGGAACTGTGTGGGATAAAACTGTACAGTGCCCCCTATCACCCCCAGACCAATGGGCTTTGTGAACGGTTTAACGGGACACTGAAACAATTGCTTCAGACGTTCTCGGCTACTCACAAAGACTGGGAAAAATTCCTGCCGCACCTCCTATTTGCCTACAGAGAGGTGCCCTAGGAATCTACCGGGTTTTCACCCTTTGAACTGCTGTATGGCCGGAAAATAAGGGGGCCCCTAGACTTGTTGCGAGCCCACTGGGAGGGATCAGCAGGGGAGGAAGGACCCTCCGTTGTGGAGTACGTCCTGAAGTTCAGGGATCGGCTGAAGGACCTCACTGCCATGGTGCGGGAGAACCTGCAGAGCGCCCAAAGGAGACAGAAACGGTGGTACGACCGTAATGCTCGTAGCCGAATTCTCACAGTAGGGCAGAGGGTTCTTGCCTTGAAACCTGTCAAAACAAACAAGTTACAGGCTTCCTGGCAAGGGCCCTACCGGGTGGTGGAACAATTGAATAACACCACCTACCTTGTAGCAAAATGCTCTGATGATCGGGTCCAACGGACCTTTCATGTGAACATGCTCAAGGAGTATGTAGAAAGACCCCAAGATGTAGCCACTATCTGTGCCCCGGCTATAGAAGACTCGGAGAGCCTTCCCATGCCATAGCTCCCTGGGCCGGATGAGACCCCTCAAGGAGTAGCCAACATAATCTTGGATGAGAGGTTAGCAGCTGGACAGAGACAGCAGATCCGGCATTTACTAGAGGACCGCCAGGAGATGTTCTCCAATATCCCTGGATACACCACAGTGGCTGTGCACCGAGTGGAAACCCCGGGACAAGCTCCCCTGAGACAGGCAGCTTACAGAGTACCTGAAGCTGTCAGAGACAGTATGCACCGGGAGCTCCGAGGAATGTTGGACCTCGGTGTTGTTGAACCGTCCAACAGTCCCTGGGCCTCCCCGGTGGTGCTGGTCCCCAAGAAAGATGGTACTACCCGGTTCTGCATTGACTACCGTAAGCTCAATGACAGAACCACAACCGACGCCTATCCCATGCCCCGCGTCGATGACCTCTTATATAGAATCGCCAGGGGTCACTTCCTAACTACCCTTGACCTCTGCAAGGGGTATTGGCAGATCCCACTAGACCCTGACTCCGTTCCCAAGTCCGCCTTCATCACCCCTTTCGGCCTCTACCAGTTTAAGGTCATGCCGTTTGGGATGAAGAACGCTCCAGCCACCTTTCAGAGGATGGTGGATCGCCTGCTGGATGGCCTCCAAGACTATGCCTGTGCCTACTTGGACGACATCGCCATCTTTAGCGACACCTGGGAGGATCATTTGATCCACCTGGGCATCGTTCTAGATTGCCTCAGAACCGCCGGGCTGACCCTGAAACCCGACAAATGCACCATAGGCCGCTCGGAAGTCCAGTACCTGGGCCACCGAGTAGGCTGTGGGCAGCAGCGGCCGGAGCCCGCCAAGGTTGAGGCAGTGGCAAACTGACCCACTCCTCAAACTAAAACCCAGGTCTTAGCCTTCCTAGGAACCGCCGGCTATTACCGAAGGTCCGTCCCCAATTATAGCACCCTAGCCAAACCCCTGACCGACCTGACTCGTAAAAGACTGCCCAGACAGGTACTGTGGTCCTCAGAATGTGAAAACGCCTTTCAGAGCCTCAAGTCTGCCTTGATCTCTGCCCCAGTCCTGGCCGCGCCTAACCCCACCAAACTTTTTTGTGTCCACACAGATGCCTCCATGTTTGGATTGGGAGCAGTACTAAGCCAGCTAGACAAAGAAGGGCAAGACCACCCCATAGCCTACATCAGTAGGAAACTGCTGCCCAGGGAGGTAGGCTATGCGGCGGTGGAGAAGGAATGCCTGGCACTGGTATGGGCCCTCAAGAAATTACAACCATACCTCTATGGAAGACCCTTCACTGTCCTCACCGATCACAACCCCCTGGTGTGGCTTAATCGAGTGTCGAGAGATAATGGACGTCTACTAAGATGGAGTTTAGCCCTGCAGCCCTTTAACTTTAACGTTCAGTATAGGCCGGGAAAGAGCAATGGGAATGCTGATGGACTTTCCCGGCAGACTGAAATAGAATGCTCCTCGGACATCCCCCAGTAGACCCGTGGGGATCTAGCTGGGTCTGCCGAACTGGAAGGGGGGAGTTGTCACGGATACTGGGCTGCAAGGGTTAAATCCCCACCCCCTACAACCTCACCCCTGTTGTTACTCAGTGGTTTTGGGCTCCTCAGAGCAACCACCATCTCTGGAAGCTGTTTGTTTGCTTTGTTTTGGCTTCCTTTTGTGTTCAGAGAAGAGTTGGTTTATGACCAGGAAAACCCTCCTAGGCTGGCCGGGCTCCTGGAACTCCCGTTCGGCCACCTCACAACTGACACCCGCCCAACCCCTCTCAGGCTGGCCAGGCTCCTGGAACTCCCGGTCGGCCCCAGGACAGCAGAACACCCGGTAACTTTAACCCAGGTCGCTCCATCAACCATGTGCCCCAGAGCTCCGCTCTTTTTGGGATTAGTAGCCCCTGGGGAGTACAAGGGGTGGTGGAATTGCCGGAGGGGAGCTCCTTTGGGAACCGGGGGTTTTGGACACCCCTAACCCCATAAATTCAATGGACTGTAACTCCGGTCCCCAGTAACGAATCATCTGGGGACCGAGAGCTTTAAAATGACACCCTGGAAGTGCCGCCGCTCCACCGGGATCACCCCGAAACCGCCACCCATATGTATTGGGATTATGTGGGACTGTGGCTCCTATGGAGGTGCCGGGCTGTCTGGAGGGGCGGGAATGGCGGGAAAATAGTGGGATTGTCCAGGGTCTTATCAAGATGAGCTGACTGTATAAAAGGAGTGTGTGTTTTCAATAAAATCAGTTCCTGTCTAACCTGAATGCTAGTGTGTCTAGTTATTTGGGTTGGTTCCTGCTAAAATCACTTTCCTGGGCTACATAGCAGCCTGTTCCAGGCAGAGAAAGGATCCTCAGGCAGAGCTATCCAGCCTGGGTAGCTGGAGTCTGTCACAGGGTGGGACCCCGAGTAGTGGTGCTGTCGGGCATCAGGGGTGGCTACAGGCTGTGGTCACTTGCCAGCTACATAGCTGCAGTCGGCAGGAAGGAAGCAGGACCCGTTTGGCGGAGCTACCCAGTCGGGGTAGCCGGAGGTATCCGTCACAAAGTTTAAACTAATTACACCTAATCTAAGCCCCCTAATAAAATAAAAAAGCCCCCCAAAATAATAAAATGCCCTGCCCTATCCTAAATTACAGAGTAATCAGCTCTTTTACCAGCCCTTAAAAGGGCTTTTTGCGGGGCATTGCCCCAAAGTAATCAGCTCTTTTACCTGTAAATAAAAATACCCCCCCCCCCAACATTACAACCCACCACCCACATACCCCTACCCTAAAACCCACCCGATCCCCCCTTAAAAAAACCTAACACTACCCCATTGAAGATCACCCTACCTGGAGCCGTGTTCACCCAGCCGGGCACCGATGGGCCAGAAGTGGACATCCGGAGCGGCAGAAGTCTTCATCCGATCGGGGCAGAAGAGGTCCTCCAAGCGGCAGATGTCTTCATCCAAGTGGCATCTTCAATCACCTGGAGCGGAGCGGAGCCGAGCCATCTTGAATCCAGCTGACGCTGAGCCATCCTCTTCTTCCGATGTCCTAACAGCGAATAAAGGTTCCTTTAAATTACGTCATCCAAGATGGCGTCCCTCGAATTCCGATTGGCTGATAGGATTCTATCAGCCAATCGGAATTAAGGTAGGAAAAATCTGATTAGCTGATGCAATCAGCCAATCAGATTGAAGTTCAATCCGATTGGCTGATCCAATCAGCCAATCGGATTGACCTTGCATTCTATTGGCTGTTCCGATCAGCCAATAGAATGCGAGGTCAATCCGATTGGCTGATTGGATCAGCCAATCGGATTGAACTTCAATCTGATTGGCTGATTGCATCAGCCAATCAGATTTTTCCTACCTTAATTCTGATTGGCTGATAGAATCCTATAAGCCAATCGGAATTCGAGGGACGCCATCTTGGATAACGTCATTTAAAGGAACCTTCATTCGCTGTTAGGACATCGGAAGAAGAGGATGGCTCCGCGTCGGCTGGATTCAAGATGGCTCGGCTCCGCTCCGGTTGATTGAAGATTGAAGATGCTGCTTGGATGAAGACATCTGCCGCTTCGAGGACCTCTTCTGCCCCGATCGGATGAAGACTTCTGCCGCTCCGGATGTCCACTTCTGGCCCATCGGTGCCCGGCTGGGTGAACACGGCTCCAGGTAGGGTGATCTTCAATGGGGAAGTGTTAGGTTTTTTTAAGGGGGGATCGGGTGGGTTTTAGAGTAGGGGTATGTGGGTGGTGGGTTGTAATGTTGGGGGGGGGTATTTTTATTTACAGGTAAAAGAGCTGATTACTTTGGGGCAATGCCCCCCAAAAAAGCCCTTTTAAGGGCTTGTAAAAGAGCTGATTACTTTGTAATTTAGGATAGGGTAGGACATTTTATTATTTTGGGGGGCTTTTTTATTTTATTAGGGGGCTTAGATTAGGTGTAATTAGTTTAAACTTATTGTAATTTTTTTTATTTTCTGTAATTTAGTGTTTGTTTGTTTTTGTATTATAGTTTAGTTTATTTAATTGTATTTTAGTTTACATAATTGTAGGTAATTTATTTAATTAGTTTAATGATAGTGTAGTGTTAGGTGTATTTGTAACTTAGGTTAGGATTTTTTTTACAGGTAATTTTGTAATTATTTTAACTAGGTAGCTATTAAATAGTTAATAACTATTTAATAGCTATTGTACCTAGTTAAAATAAATACAAAGTTGCCTGTAAAATAAATATAAATCCTAAAATAGCTACAATGTAACTATTAGTTATATTGTAGCTATATTAGCGTTTATTTTATAGGTAAGTATTTCGTTTTAAATAGGATTAATTTATTTAAGTATAGTAATTTTAGTTCGTTTTATTTAAATTATATTTAAGTTAGGGGGGGTTAGGGTTAGACTTAGGTTTAGGGGTTAATAACTTTATTATAGTAGCGGCGACGGGGGCGGCAGATTAGGGGTTAATAATTATAGGTGGCGGCGATGTTAGGGAGGGCAGATTAGGGGTTAATAAAATTTATTATAGTGTTTGCGAGTTTAGTTTAGTTTTAAATAGGATTAATTTATTTAATTATAGTAATTATAGTAATTTTAGTTTGTTTAATTTAAATTATATTGAAGTTAGGGGGGTGTTAGGGTTAGACTTAGGTTTAGGGGTTAATACATTTATTATAGTGGCGGCGATGTCCGGTCGGCAGATTAGGGGTTAATAAGTGTAGGTAGGTGGCAGCGACGTTGAGGGAGGGCAGATTAGGGGGTAATAAATATAATATAGGTGTCGGCGATGTTAGGGACAGCAGATTAGGGGTTCATAGGTATAATGTAGGTGGCGGCGATGTCCGGTCGGAAGATTAGGGGTTAAAAAATTTAATTATAGGGTTTGCGATGTGGGGGGGCCTCGGTTTAGGGGTTCATAGGTAGTTTATGGGTGTTAGTGTACTTTATAGCACAGTACTTAAGAGCTTTAGGTTCCCGCGTTAGCCCATAAAGCTCTTAACTACTGACTTTTTTTTGCGGTTGGAATCTTGTCGGTAGAGGCTCTACCGCTCACTTCTTCCAAGACTCGTAATACCAGCGTTAGGCAAATCCCATAGAAAAGATAGGATACGCAATTGACGTAAGGGGATTTGAGGTAGCCTCGAGTCGCGGAAAGAAAGTGAGCGGTAGACCCTTTCCTGCCTGACTCTAAATACCACTGGGCGTTAAAAAGCAGCGTTAGGACCCCTTAACGCTGCTTTTTAACCCTAACGCAGAACTCTAAATCTAGCCGTTTGGATTTCCCATATGATAATAAGGTGGTGGATGCAGAGATGGTTTAGTGTGGGGGCATTAAATGGGAGTTTGGGGCATTTTCCTGGTCTAGCACAGACTTGCCTGGGTGACCTGACTGTGGCAATCTGATCAAAAGTGGAAACGTTTAGTTAAAGGGACGTTGTACGATAGATTTTTCTTTGAATAAATGTTTTATAGATGACCCATTTCTATAGCCCATCTGGGAGTGTTTTTGTAACAATGTTTAGTTTTGTTTATTTTTTAATAACATTGTGTTGATATTTAGACTCCTAAACAAGCCCAACAATTTCAGTTGTAGATTGAAGTCTACAGATTCCTACTGATCCTGTTTGTGTAATCTGCCTTTTCATTTGGGGTGGGGGGAGTCTGCTCTTCCTGTCTTCTCAACCCCATTCACTAGGTGTCCCAGCCTAACCTCATCAACAGAGCTAAACTGGAAGCTTCTAAGTAAGTTTTTAAAAGGTTTTATACTGGATTTTTATATCAATATGTGTAGATATTCTTCTTTATAGTAATGTCTATTACATGTAGTTATATGAAAATTAGTGTATACTGTCCGTGTAATACTTTATGTCACAAACTGGTAAATAACAGTAAGAAACATGAGGAACCCATTAGCTGTGACAGGATGATATGAGAAGGGGGGGGGGAAATAAATTGAGATTATTTTTTGGATGTCTGATTTTTGATTATATATATATATATATATATATATATATATATATATATATATATATATATATATATATATATATATATATATAAATAAAAGGGTCCTCCGGGAGTGGGGGTTAGGAATAATATTTGGTATAGGAGAAAGAGGAGCTGCTTCTCTGTGGTTATAACCCTTTCCCATTGGTTAGTCTGCACCAGATAATATGAACTTGTGCAGCCTCTCTCAAATATGGTGGCAGTAGTTGTTTCTGTACAATAACACTGTGACAACCATCTTGGAAACTTTGCAACACTATTGTAAAAGTAAACTCATACATCTGACTTTTTTTACAGGGAGCACACAGAAGGGCCAGACCTATAGCTATTACAGTACTGATTACACAGCCAGATGGACCCCTTAAAGGTGTGGCCAGGTCTAAACTGGCACCCTTGTAGTTATGTCCCTGACTGCTGCTGCTTCAACAAAGGATACCAAAAGAATGAAGCAAATATAATAGGAGTAAAATGAAAATTGGAAAGGGACAGTCTACTTGAAATTGTTGTTTAACAAGATAGATAATCCCTTTATTACCCATTCCCCAGTTTTGCATAACCAACACCATTATATTAATACAATTAACCTCTGAGATTACCTTGTATCTAAGCCTCTGCAGACTGCTCCCTTATTTCATGACTATTTACAGACTTGTATTTTAGCCAGTTAGTGCTGGTTCCTGCGTAATTCTACAGGAGTGAGCACAATGATATCTATATGGCACACATAAACTAGCACTGTCTAGCTATGAAAATCTAATAGGATGGTAAGAGGCGACCTGCAGGGGCTTAGAAACAGGCAGAGATTTAGAGGTTATAAAGTGTATTACTATAACAATGTTGATTGTGCAAAGCTGGGGGATGGGTAGTAAATGCGTTATCTATCTTTTTAAACAATAAAACAATCAAGTAGACTATCCCTTTAAAAGGGCAGTGCACTGTAATTATGTATCCACTTTAACCCCTTAAAGGGACAGTATACACTCATTTTCATATAACTGCATGTAATAGACACTACTATAAAGAATAAGATGCACAGATACTGATATAAAAATCCAGTATAAAACTGTTTAAAAACTTACTTAGAAGCTGTCAGTTTGGCTCTGTTGAAAAGGTAGTTAGAAAGCCCACTGCAAGTGGGAAATAAGAGACTCCCCCTTCTTTTGCATATGAAAAGACCCTTTACACAAACAGGAGCAAGCTGGAGAAGGTAGCTGACGGTATTCACATAACACTTTGGGGCTTGGTTAGGAGTCTGAAAATCAGAGCAATGTTATTTAAAAATAAGCAAAACTATACATTTATCTAAAAAAAAAAACTTTATGGGCTAAATAAATAGATCATCTACAAAACATTTATGCAAAGAAAAACTGAGTGTATAATGTCCCTTTAAGGACCAAGGCCATTTTTCAATTTCTTTCCCTTAAGGACCAAGGCTATTTTTACATTTCTGCTGTGTTTGTGTTTAGCTGTAATTTTCCTCTTACTCATTTACTGTACCCACACATATTATATACCATTTTTCTCGCCATTAAATGGGCTTTCTAAAGATACCATTATTTTCATCATATCTTATAATTTACTATAAAAAAATTATAAAATATGAGGAAAAAATGGAAAAAAACACACTTTTTCTAACTTTGACCCCCAAAATCTGTTACACATCTACAACCACCAAAAAACACCCATGCTAAATAGTTTCTAAATTTTGTCCTGAGTTTAGAAATACCCAATGTTTACATGTTCTTTGCTTTTTTTGCAAGTTATAGGGAAATAAATACAAGAAGCACTTTGCTATTTTAAAACCACTTTTTTTCAAAATTAGCAATAGTTACATTGGAACCCTGATATCTGTCAGGAATACCTGAATATCCCTTGACATGTATATATTTTTTTTTTAGAAGACATCCCAAAGTATTGATCTAGGCCCATTTTGGTATATTTCATGCCACCATTTCACCGCCAAATGTGATCAAATAAAAAAAATTGTTCACTTTTTCACAAACTTTAGGTTTCTCACAGAAATTATTTAGAAACAACTTGTGCAATTATGGCACAAATGGTTGTAAATGCTTCTCTGGGATCCCCTTTGTTCAGAAATAGCAGACATATATGACTTTGGCGATGCTTTTTGGTAATTAGAAGGCTGCTAAATGCCGCTGCACATCACACGTGTATTATGTCTAGCAGTGAAGGGGTTAATTAGGGATCTTGTAGGGAGCTTGCAGGGTTAATTTTTGCTTTAGTGTAGAGATCAGCCTCCCACCTAACACATCAGACCCCCTGATCCCTCCCAAACAGCTCTCTTCGCTCCCCCACCTCACAATTGTCCCCGCCATCTTAAGTACTGGCAGAAAGTCTGCCAGTACTAAAATAAAAGGTATCTTTCATTTTTTTTATATTTTTTTTAAGCATATTTACATATGCTGCTGTGTAGGATCCCCCTTAGCCCCAAACCTCCCTGATCCCCCTCCCCCAAACAGCTCTCTAACCCTCCCCTCTACATTATTGGGAGCCAGTACTGGCAGCTGTCTGCCAGTACCCAGTTTACAAAAAAAAAAATATTTTTTTATTTTTTCCCCCACTTTTCTGTAGCGTAGCTCCCCCCCCAAGACTAAACCCCCACCCCCTCCCAGATCACTTAGATTATATCGGTTAAAGTTTTTATTCCCCAAACAAACTCTGTTCCATAGTGTAATGGTTCCCACCCGCTCCCTCCCCGTGCACGCGCCTGCCTGCCTCCCCCGTGCACGCACGCACGTCCCCCAGCGATCCCGCCCACCTCTGCACTCAGCAATACATTGTCGGCTTCCACCCACCAACGATTGCGGCCATCGATGTCCGGTGCAGAGAGGGCCACAGAGTGGCTCTCTCTGCATCGGATGGGGGAAAATGTTATTGCAGTGATGCCTCGATATCGAGGCATCACTGCAATAACCGGAAAGCGGCTGGAAGCGATCAGGATCGCTTCCAGCCGCTTTCAACCCCAACGTCGTACAGGGTACGTCGCTGGTCTTTAAAGACCAGTTTGTGCAAGACGTACCCTGTACGACGCGTGTCGTTAAGGGGTTAATTTGTTTCAAATTCTTTATTTACCTAATAGAGTGTATTAAATTGGTTACAAATTGGTCCTTTACCTTTATTTCAGCATTTGAAATAACTGCTTTTGGCTGTGTTATCCCCAACAATTCTGAACATTTTGGGTATAGAAAGCTACGTAAAGACATCCAGGAAAAGAAATGACACTCAAAGTAAGTGTGTGTGTGGGTAAATAATATACTGTTCATTTTCAATTAACGTATTAGGCTTTTACATATTGACTGACAAAACAATTGTGTGTGTAGAAAGTGATAATATATGGATATCTGATTTCTCTGTAAGCTCAGCCCACTTTAATGTGTTGTGGTGTCAACAAAACAGCTATTTAATGTACAAAAAAAAACCTAAAGGGGATTTTTTTATACATGTTATGCTCTGCTGCTGGTAATAACTGTGACCTACAAGGGAAATGCTGGGTAATAATGTGACAAAGCCAGCGCTGCTCCTGGTGGGTCACTACCATGTGAAGCCCCTCCCCCTTTGTATAGACATACGGCTCTCCCCATACTCACTGCTCCGGTATCAGCGTTAGATTCGGGACAGGCCTCACTATATTCCGGTCAGACATGCGCAGAAGGTGGTCTGAATACTGTTCCGCCCTATTTGTTATTGGCAACCCGTAACGATTCTAACGGGACGCAATGTTAGTACAGGACAGGCATTATCAATCAAGTGTAGCCACCATCTTTGTTATGGACAATAGTATTTCCTTTAGTTTACTGTTCTATCAGGTATGTTTGCTATTCTGATAGAACTTTACACACACATTACTTATCTGCCTGCCCATAACCAATATGGTGTTTTTGTTTACCGTAACAAAAAGGGTAGAATACTTTTACTGCTTAATTCTTGCCCAAAATAAAGATGTCCGTCGCGCCTTCATTTGCTGAACGTACAAAGCCCACGTGACATCTTGCACGTAACAAACATGAAGGATGCGGCAGATTACCCAAAAGTAAAATGGTGGAATCAGTTTCACCACTGTCCTACGTAACCGGAAATATGTAGGGAAGGTCTGTAGGGCTCAGGTGCTAAACTGATAACATCATAATGAGTTAGTATCTGTGTGACCTGATACAGTGTACCTGTATATAGTGTGACCTGATAGTGTGTACCTGTATATAGTGTATATGTGTATCTGTATATATTGTGACCTGATAGTGTGTACCTGTATATAGTGTATCTGTATATATTATGACCTGATAGTGTGTACCTGTATATAGTGTATCTGTATATATTATGACCTGATAGTGTGTACCTGTATATAGTGTATCTGTATATATTATGACCTGATAGTGTGTATCTGTATATAGTGTATCTGTATATATTATGACCTGATAGTGTGTACCTGTATATAGTGTATCTGTATATATCATGACCTGATAGTGTGTACCTGTATATAGTGTATCTGTATATATTATGACCTGATAGTGTGTACCTGTATATAGTGTATCTGTATATATCATGACCTGATAGTGTGTACCTGTATATAGTGTATCTGTATATATCATGACCTGATAGTGTGTACCTGTATATAGTGTATCTGTATATATTGTGACCTGATAGTGTGTATCTGTATATATTATGACCTGATAGTGTGTACCTGTATATAGTGTATCTGTATATATCATGACCTGATAGTGTGTACCTGTATATAGTGTATCTGTATATATTATGACCTGATAGTGTGTACCTGTATATAGTGTATCTGTATATATTATGACCTGATAGTGTGTACCTGTATATAGTGTATCTGTATATAGTGTATCTGTATATATTATGACCTGATAGTGTGTACCTGTATATAGTGTATCTGTATATATTATGACCTGATAGTGTGTACCTGTATATAGTGTATCTGTATATATTATGACCTGATAGTGTGTACCTGTATATAGTGTATCTGTATATATTATGACCTGATAGTGTGTATCTGTATATAGTGTATCTGTATATATCATGACCTGATAGTGTGTACCTGTATATAGTGTATCTGTATATATCATGACCTGATAGTGTGTACCTGTATATAGTGTATCTGTATATATTATGACCTGATAGTGTGTACCTGTATATAGTGTATCTGTATATATCATGACCTGATAGTGTGTATCTGTATATAGTGTATCTGTATATATCATGACCTGATAGTGTGTACCTGTATATAGTGTATCTGTATATATCATGACCTGATAGTGTGTACCTGTATATAGTGTATCTGTGTATATATTATGACCTGATAGTGTGTACCTGTATATAGTGTATCTGTATATATTATGACCTGATAGTGTGTACCTGTATATAGTGTATCTGTATATATTATGACCTGATAGTGTGTATCTGTATATATTATGACCTGATAGTGTGTACCTGTATATAGTGTATCTGTATATATTATGACCTGATAGTGTGTATCTGTATATAGTGTATCTGTATATATTATGACCTGATAGTGTGTATCTGTATATAGTGTATCTGTATATATTATGACCTGATAGTGTGTATCTGTATATAGTGTATCTGTATATATCATGACCTGATAGTGTGTATCTGTATATAGTGTATCTGTATATATTATGACCTGATAGTGTGTATCTGTATATAGTGTATCTGTATATATTATGACCTGATAGTGTGTACCTGTATATAGTGTATCTGTATATATTATGACCTGATAGTGTGTACCTGTATATAGTGTATCTGTATATATTATGACCTGATAGTGTGTACCTGTATATAGTGTATCTGTATATAGTGTATCTGTATATATTATGACCTGATAGTGTATACCTGAATATAGTGTATCTGTATATATTATGACCTGATAGTGTGTACCTGTATATAGTGTACCTGTATATAGTGTATCTGTATATATCATGACCTGATAGTGTGTACCTGTATATAGTGTATCTGTATATATCATGACCTGATAGTGTGTACCTGTATATAGTGTATCTGTATATATTATGACCTGATAGTGTGTACCTGTATATAGTGTATCTGTATATATTGTGACCTGATAGTGTGTACCTGTATATAGTGTATCTGTATATATTGTGACCTGATAGTGTGTACCTGTATATAGTGTGACCTGATAGTCTGTACCTGTATATAGTGTATATGTGTACCTGTATGTAGTGTGACCTGATAGTGTGTACCTGTATATAGTGTGACCTGATAGTGTATATGTGTATCTGTATATAGTGTGTACCTGTATATAGTGTATATGTGTATCTGTATATATTGTGACCTGATAGTGTGTACCTGTATATAGTGTGTATCTGTATATAGTGTGACCTGATAGTGTGTACTTGATAGTGTGACCTGGTAGTGTATCTGTATATAGTGTGACCTGATAGTGTACATGTGTATCTGTATATAGTGTGACCTGATAGTGTATATGTGTATCTGTATATAGTGTGACCTGATAGTGTATATGTGTATCTGTATATAGTGTGACCTGATAGTGTATCTGTATATAGTGTGACCTGATAGTGTATATGTGTATCTGTATATAGTGTGACCTGATACTCTGTACCTGTATATAGTGTAACCTGATAGTGTACCTGTATATAGTGTGACCTGATAGTGTACATGTGTATCTGTATATAGTGTGACCTGATAGTGTATCTGTGTATCTGTATATAGTGTGACCTGATAGTGTATATGTGTATCTGTATATAGTGTGACCTGATAGTGTATATGTGTATCTGTATATAGTGTGACCTGATAGTGTATATGTGTATCTGTATATAGTGTGACCTGATAGTGTATATGTGTATCTGTATATAGTGTGACCTGATAGTGTATATGTGTATCTGTATATAGTGTGACCTGATAGTGTACAGGTGTATCTGTATATAGTGTGACCTGATAGTGTACAGGTGTATCTGTATATAGTGTGACCTGATAGTGTATATGTGTATCTGTATATAGTGTGACCTGATAGTGTATATGTGTACCTGTATATAGTGTGACCTGATAGTGTATATGTGTATCTGTATATAGTGTGACCTGATAGTGTATATGTGTATCTGTATATAGTGTGACCTGATAGTGTATATGTGTATCTGTATATAGTGTGACCTGATAGTGTATATGTGTACCTGTATATAGTGTGACCTGATAGTGTATATGTGTATCTGTATATAGTGTGACCTGATAGTGTATATGTGTATCTGTATATAGTGTGACCTGATAGTGTATCTGTGTATCTGTATATAGTGTGACCTGATAGTGTATATGTGTACCTGTATATAGTGTGACCTGATAGTGTATATGTGTATCTGTATATAGTGTGACCTGATACTCTGTACCTGTATATAGTGTGACCTGATAGTGTATCTGTATATATTGTGACCTTTTAGTGTGTACTTGATAGTGTGACCTGGTAGTGTATCTGTATATAGTGTGACCTGATAGTGTATCTGTGTATCTGTATATAGTGTGACCTGGTAGTGTATATGTGTATCTGTATATAGTGTGACCTGATAGTGTATATGTGTACCTGTATATAGTGTGACCTGATAGTGTATATGTGTATCTGTATATAGTGTGACCTGATAGTGTATATGTGTATCTGTATATAGTGTGACCTGATAGTGTACATGTGTACATGTGTATCTGTATATAGTGTGACCTGATAGTGTACATGTGTATCTGTATATAGTGTGACCCGATAGTGTATATGTGTATCTGTATATAGTGTGACCTGATAGTGTACATGTGTATCTGTATATAGTGTGACCTGATAGTGTATATGTGTATCTGTATATAGTGTGACCTGATAGTGTGTACCTGTATATAGTGTGACCTGATAGTGTATATGTGTATCTGTATATAGTGTGACCTGATAGTGTACATGTGTATCTGTATATATTGTGACCTGATACTGTGTACCTGTATATAGTGTGACCTGATAGTGTACAGGTGTATCTGTATATAGTGTGACCTGATAGTGTATATGTGTATCTGTATATAGTGTGACCTGATAGTGTATATGTGTATCTGTATATAGTGTGACCTGATAGTGTACATGTGTATCTGTATATATTGTGACCTGATACTGTGTACCTGTATATAGTGTGACCTGATAGTGTATATGTGTATCTGTATATAGTGTGTATCTGTATATAGTGTGACCTGATAGTGTATATGTGTATCTGTATATAGTGTGACCTGATAGTGTATATAGTGTGTATCTGTATATAGTGTGACCTGATAGTGTATATGTGTATCTGTATATAGTGTGTATCTGTATATAGTGTGACCTGATAGTGTATATGTGTATCTGTATATAGTGTGTATCTGTATATAGTGTGACCTGATAGTGTATATGTGTATCTGTATATAGTGTGACCTGATAGTGTACATGTGTACCTGTATATAGTGTGACCTGATGGTGTATATGTGTATCTGTATATAGTGTGACCTGATAGTGTATATGTGTATCTGTATATAGTGTGACCTGATAGTGTATATGTGTATCTGTATATAGTGTGACCTGATAGTGTATATGTGTACCTGTATATAGTGTGACCTGATAGTGTATATGTGTATCTGTATATAGTGTGACCTGATAGTGTATATGTGTATCTGTATATAGTGTGACCTGATAGTGTATCTGTGTATCTGTATATAGTGTGACCTGATAGTGTATATGTGTACCTGTATATAGTGTGACCTGATAGTGTATATGTGTATCTGTATATAGTGTGACCTGATACTCTGTACCTGTATATAGTGTGACCTGATAGTGTATCTGTATATATTGTGACCTTTTAGTGTGTACTTGATAGTGTGACCTGGTAGTGTATCCGTATATAGTGTGACCTGATAGTGTATCTGTGTATCTGTATATAGTGTGACCTGATAGTGTATATGTGTATCTGTATATAGTGTGACCTGATAGTGTATATGTGTACCTGTATATAGTGTGACCTGATAGTGTATATGTGTATCTGTATATAGTGTGACCTGATAGTGTATATGTGTATCTGTATATAGTGTGACCTGATAGTGTATATGTGTATCTGTATATAGTGTGACCTGATAGTGTACATGTGTACCTGTATATAGTGTGACCTGATAGTGTACATGTGTATCTGTATATAGTGTGACCTGATAGTGTACATGTGTATCTGTATATAGTGTGACCCGATAGTGTATATGTGTATCTGTATATAGTGTGACCTGATAGTGTATATGTGTATCTGTATATAGTGTGACCTGATAGTGTGTACCTGTATATAGTGTGACCTGATAGTGTATATGTGTATCTGTATATAGTGTGACCTGATAGTGTACATGTGTATCTGTATATATTGTGACCTGATACTGTGTACCTGTATATAGTGTGACCTGATAGTGTACAGGTGTATCTGTATATAGTGTGACCTGATAGTGTATATGTGTATCTGTATATAGTGTGACCTGATAGTGTATATGTGTATCTGTATATAGTGTGACCTGATAGTGTACATGTGTATCTGTATATATTGTGACCTGATACTGTGTACCTGTATATAGTGTGACCTGATAGTGTATATGTGTATCTGTATATAGTGTGACCTGATAGTGTATATGTGTATCTGTATATAGTGTGACCTGATAGTGTATATGTGTATCTGTATATAGTGTGTATCTGTATATAGTGTGACCTGATAGTGTATATGTGTATCTGTATATAGTGTGTATCTGTATATAGTGTGACCTGATAGTGTATATGTGTATCTGTATATAGTGTGACCTGATAGTGTACATGTGTACCTGTATATAGTGTGACCTGATGGTGTATATGTGTATCTGTATATAGTGTGACCTGATAGTGTATATGTGTATCTGTATATAGTGTGACCTGATAGTGTACAGGTGTATCTGTATATAGTGTGACCTGATAGTGTACAGGTGTATCTGTATATAGTGTGACCCGATAGTGTATATGTGTATCTGTATATAGTGTGACCTGATAGTGTATATGTGTATCTGTATATAGTGTGACCCGATAGTGTATATGTGTATCTGTATATAGTGTGACCCGATAGTGTATATGTGTATCTGTATATAGTGTGACCTGATAGTGTACATGTGTACCTGTATATAGTGTGACCTGATAGTGTATATGTGTATCTGTATATAGTGTGACCTGATAGTGTATATGTGTATCTGTATATAGTGTGACCTGATAGTGTACATGTGTATCTGTATATAGTGTGACCTGATAGTTTGTACCTGTATATAGTGTGACCTGATAGTGTGTACCTGTATATAGTGTGACATGATAGTGTATATGTGTATCTGTATATAGTGTGACCTGATAGTGTATATGTGTATCTGTATATAGTGTGACCTGATAGTGTACATGTGTATCTGTATATAGTGTGACCTGATACTCTGTATCTGTATATAGTGTGACCCGATAGTGTATATGTGTATCTGTATATAGTGTGACCTGATAGTGTACATGTGTACCTGTATATAGTGTGACCTGATAGTGTATATGTGTATCTGTATATAGTGTGACCTGATAGTGTATATGTGTATCTGTATATAGTGTGACCTGATAGTGTACATGTGTATCTGTATATAGTGTGACCTGATAGTGTGTACCTGTATATAGTGTGACCTGATAGTGTGTACCTGTATATAGTGTGACATGATAGTGTATATGTGTAACTGTATATAGTGTGACCTGATACTCTGTATCTGTATATAGTGTGACCTGATAGTGTATCTGTGTATCTGTATATAGTGTGACCCGATAGTGTATCTGTATATAGTGTGACCTGATAGTGTATATGTGTATCTGTATATAGTGTGACCTGATAGTGTATCTGTGTATCTGTATATAGTGTGACCTGATAGTGTATATGTGTATCTGTATATAGTGTGACCTGATAGTGTATATGTGTATCTGTATATAGTGTGACCTGATAGTGTATATGTGTATCTGTATATAGTGTGACCTGATAGTGTATATGTGTATCTGTATATAGTGTGACCTGATAGTGTACATGTGTATCTGTATATAGTGTGACCTGATAGTGTGTATGTGTATCTGTATATAGTGTGACCTGATACTCTGTATCTGTATATAGTGTGACCTAATAGTGTGTATGTGTATCTGTATATAGTGTGAACTGATAGTGTATATGTGTATCTGTATATAGTGTGACCTGATACTCTGTATCTGTATATAGTGTGACCTGATAGTGTGTATGTGTATCTGTATATAGTGTGACCTGATAGTGTATATGTGTATCTGTATATAGTGTGACCTGATACTCTGTATCTGTATATAGTGTGACCTGATAGTGTATATGTGTATCTGTATATAGTGTGACCTGATAGTGTGTATGTGTATCTGTATATAGTGTGACCTGATAGTGTATATGTGTATCTGTATATAGTGTGACCTGATACTCTGTATCTGTATATAGTGTGACCTGATAGTGTATATGTGTATCTGTATATAGTGTGACCTGATACTCTGTATCTGTATATAGTGTGACCTGATAGTGTATATGTGTATCTGTATATAGTGTGACCTGATACTCTGTATCTGTATATAGTGTGACCTGATAGTGTATATGTGTATCTGTATATAGTGTGACCTGATAGTGTATATGTGTACCTGTATATAGTGTGACCTGATAGTGTATATGTGTATCTGTATATAGTGTGACCTGATAGTGTATATGTGTATCTGTATATAGTGTGACCTGATAGTGTATATGTGTATCTGTATATAGTGTGACCTGATACTGTATATGTGTATCTGTATATAGTGTGACCTGATACTGTATATGTGTATCTGTATATAGTGTGACCTGATAGTGTATATGTGTATCTGTATATAGTGTGACCTGATAGTGTATATGTGTATCTGTATATAGTGTGACCTGATAGTGTATATGTGTATCTGTATATAGTGTGACCTGATAGTGTACATGTGTATCTGTATATAGTGTGACCTGATAGTGTATATGTGTATCTGTATATAGTGTGACCTGATACTCTGTATCTGTATATAGTGTGACCTGATAGTGTATATGTGTATCTGTATATAGTGTGACCTGATAGTGTACATGTGTATCTGTATATAGTGTGACCTGATAGTGTATATGTGTATCTGTATATAGTGTGACCTGATAGTGTATATGTGTATCTGTATATAGTGTGACCTGATAGTGTGTACCTGTATATAGTGTATCTGTATATAGTGTGACCTGATAGTGTATATGTGTATCTGTATATAGTGTGACCTGATAGTGTACATGTGTATCTGTATATAGTGTGACCTGATACTCTGTATCTGTATATAGTGTGACCTGATACTCTGTATCTGTATATAGTGTGACCTGATACTCTGTATCTGTATATAGTGTGACCTGATAGTGTGTATGTGTATCTGTATATAGTGTGACCTGATACTGTATATGTGTATCTGTATATAGTGTGACCTGATAGTGTATATGTGTATCTGTATATAGTGTGACCTGATAGTGTATATGTGTATCTGTATATAGTGTGACCTGATAGTGTATATGTGTATCTGTATATAGTGTGACCTGATAGTGTACATGTGTATCTGTATATAGTGTGACCTGATAGTGTACATGTGTATCTGTATATAGTGTGACCTGATAGTGTATATGTGTATCTGTATATAGTGTGACCTGATAGTGTATATGTGTATCTGTATATAGTGTGACCTGATAGTGTATATGTGTATCTGTATATAGTGTGACCTGATAGTGTACATGTGTATCTGTATATAGTGTGACCTGATAGTGTACATGTGTATCTGTATATAGTGTGACCTGATAGTGTACATGTGTATCTGTATATAGTGTGACCTGATAGTGTATATGTGTATCTGTATATAGTGTGACCTGATACTCTGTATCTGTATATAGTGTGACCTGATACTCTGTATCTGTATATAGTGTGACCTGATACTCTGTATCTGTATATAGTGTGACCTGATACTCTGTATCTGTATATAGTGTGACCTGATAGTGTATATGTGTATCTGTATATAGTGTGACCTGATAGTGTATATGTGTATCTGTATATAGTGTGACCTGATAGTGTATATGTGTACCTGTATATAGTGTGACCTGATAGTGTATATGTGTATCTGTATATAGTGTGACCTGATACTCTGTATCTGTATATAGTGTGACCTGATAGTGTATATGTGTATCTGTATATAGTGTGACCTGATACTCTGTATCTGTATATAGTGTGACCTGATACTCTGTATCTGTATATAGTGTGACCTGATACTCTGTATCTGTATATAGTGTGACCTGATACTCTGTATCTGTATATAGTGTGACCTGATACTCTGTATCTGTATATAGTGTGACCTGATACTCTGTATCTGTATATAGTGTGACCTGATACTCTGTATCTGTATATAGTGTGACCTCAGCTGGTACAGTGGGTTACTGGGGCAAATATCTGGTCTGATGTGGGTATTCAGCTGGTACAGTGGGTTACTGGGCACATATCTGCTCTGATGTGGGTATTCAGCTGGTACAGTGGGTTGCTGGGGCACATATCTGCTCTGATGTCGGTATTCAGCTGGTACAGTGGGTTACTGGGGCACATATCTGCTCTGATGTGGGTATTCAGCTGGTACAGTGTGTTACTGGGGCACATATCTGGTCTGATGTTGGTATTCAGCTGGTACAGTGGGTTGCTGGGGCACATATCTGGTCTGATGTGGGTATTCAGCTGGTACAGTGGGTTACTGGGGCACATATCTGGTCTGATGTGGGTATTCAGCTGGTACAGTGGGTTACTGGGCACATATCTGGTCTGATGTGGGTATTCAGCTGGTACAGTGGGTTACTGGGCACATATCTGGTCTGATGTGGGTATTCAGCTGGTACAGTGGGTTACTGGGCACATATCTGGTCTGATGTGGGTATTCAGCTGGTACAGTGGGTTACTGGGCACATATCTGGTCTGATGTTGGTATTCAGCTGGTACAGTGGGTTACTGGGCACATATCTGGTCTGATGTGGGTATTCAGCTGGTACAGTGGGTTACTGGGGCACATATCTGGTCTGATGTGTGTATTCAGCTGGTACAGTGGGTTACTGGGGCACATATCTGGTCTGATGTGGGTATTCAGCTGGTACAGTGGGTTACTGGGCACATATCTGCTCTGATGTGGGTATTCAGCTGGTACAGTGGGTTACTGGGCACATATCTGGTCTGATGTGGGTATTCAGCTGGTACAGTGGGTTGCTGGGGCACATATCTTGTCTGATGTGGGTATTCAGCTGGTGCAGTGGGTTACTGGGCACATATCTGGTCTGATGTGGATATTCAGCTGGTACAGTGGGTTACTGGGCACATATCTGGTCTGATGTGGATATTCAGCTGGTACAGTGGGTTACTGGGCACATATCTGGTCTGATGTGGGTATTCAGCTGGTACAGTGGGTTACTAGGCACATATCTGGTCTGATGTGGGTATTCAGCTGGTACAGTGGGTTACTGGGCACATATCTGGTCTGATGTGGGTATTCAGCTGGTACAGTGGGTTGCTGGGGCACATATCTGGTCTGATGTGGGTATTCAGCTGGTACAGTGGGTTGCTGGGGCACATATCTGGTCTGATGTGGGTATTCAGCTGGTACAGTGGGTTACTGGGGCACATATCTGGTCTGATGTGGGTATTCAGCTGGTACAGTGGGTTGCTGGGGCCCTATCTGGTCTGATGTGGGTATTCAGCTGGTACAGTGGGTTACTGGGCACATATCTGGTCTGATGTGGGTATTCAGCTGGTACAGTGGGTTACTGGGCACATATCGGGTCTGATGTGGGTATTCAGCTGGTACAGTGGGTTGCTGGGGCACATATCTGGTCTGATGTGGGTATTCAGCTGGTATAGTGGGTTGCTGGGGCACATATCTGGTCTGATGTTGGTATTCAGCTGGTACAGTGGGTTACTGGGGCACATATCTGGTCTGATGTGGGTATTCAGCTGGTACAGTGGGTTACTGGGCACATATCTGGTCTGATGTGGGTATTCAGCTGGTACAGTGGGTTACTGGGCACATATCTGGTCTGATGTGGGCCTCCAGACAGGCAGAAGTCTTTACCCAGACGGCATCTTCTATCTTCATCCTTCTGACGCGGAGCGGCTCCATCGTCAAGACATCCAGTGCGGAGCATCCTCTTCTATCAGCCAATCGGAATCTAAGGGACGCCATCTTGGATGACGTCATTTAAAGAAACCTTCATTGTAGAAGAAGCAGTCAATTGAAGAGGATGCTCCACGCCGGATGTCTTGAAGATTTATTTGAATTATATTTAAGTTAGGGGGTGTTAGGGTTAGACTTAGGTTTAGGGGTTAATAAATATAAAATAGTGGCGGCGACATTGGGGACGGCAGATTAGGGGTTAATAATTGTAGGTAGGGGGCGGCAGATTAGGGGTTAATAATATTTAAATAATATTTGCGATGCAGGAGTGCGGCGGTTTAGGGGTTAATATGTTTATTATAGTGGCGGCGACATGGGGGCGGCAGATTAGGGGTTAATATATGTAGGTAGGTGGCGGCGACATTGGGGGAGGGAGATTAGGGGTTAATAAATATAATGTAGGTGTCGGCGATGTCCGGAGCGGCAGATTAGGGGTTAATAAGTATAATGTTGGGGCGGCAGATTAGGGGTTAATAAGTGTAAGATTAGGGGTGTGTAGACTCGGGGTTCATGTTAGGGTGTAAGGTGTAAACATAAAATGTGTTTCCCCATAGGAATCAATGGGGCTGCGTTAAGGAGCTTTATGCTGCTTTTTTGCAGGTGTTAGGCTTTTTTTCAGCCGGCTCTCCCCATTGATGTCTATGGGGAAATCGTGCACGAGCACGTAAAACCAGCTCACCGCTGACTTAAGCAGCGCTGGTATTGGAGTGCGGTATGGAGCACAATTTTGCTCTACGCTCACTTCTTGCCTTTTAACGCCGGGTTTAGAAAAACCTGTAATACCAGCGCTGTAGGTAAGTGAGCGGTGACAATAACGTGCAAGTTAGTACCGCACCCCTCATAACGCAAAACTCGTAATCTGGCCGATAATCTTTACTAGACAAACCATATAAAAACATAGCCTTTACTAGACAAACAATATAAAAATATAACCTTTACTAGACAAACAATATAAAAACATAACCTTTACTAGACAAACAATATAAAAATATAACCTTTACTAGACAAACAATATAAAAACATAACCTTTACTAGACAAACAATATAAAAACATAACCTTTACTAGACAAACAATATAAAAATATAACCTTTACTAGACAAACAATATAAAAACATAATCTTTACTAGACAAACAATATAAAAACATAACCTTTACTAGACAAACAATATAAAAACATAACCTTTACTAGACAAACAATATAAAAACCATAACCTTTACTAGACAAACAATATAAAAACATAATCTTTACTAGACAAACAATATAAAAATATAACCTTTACTAGACAAACAATATAAAAATATAACCTTTACTAGACAAACAATATAAAAACATAACCTTTACTAGACAAACAATATAAAAACATAACCTTTACTAGACAAACAATATAAAAACCATAACCTTTACTAGACAAACAATATAAAAACATAATCTTTACTAGACAAACAATATAAAAATATAACCTTTACTAGACAAACAATATAAAAACATAATCTTTACTAGACAAACAATATAAAAACATAACCTTTACTAGACAAACAATATAAAAGCATATGATGCAAACATATGCAATACTTAAAGGGACACTGAACCCAAAAATTTTCTTTCGTGACTCAGAGCATGCAGTTTTAAGCAACTTTCTAATTTACTCCTATTATCAATTTTTCTTCGTTCTCTTGCTATCTTTATTTGAAAAAGAAGGCATCTAAACTTTTTTCTTGGTTTAGACTCTGGGCAGCACTTTTTTATAGGTGGATGAATTTATCCACCAATCAGCAAGGACAACCCAGGTTGTTCACCAAAAATGGTCCGGCATCTAAACTTACATTCTGGCATTTCAAATAAAGATAATGTGTGAAAAGGCTAGAGAGGAGCGCCAAAAGAGGCAAGGTCTAATATGAGTAGAAGTGTGTGGTACTGACCTGGAGTCTAATACGACCCTGTGAGGTTACAGTTATCAAAAACCAAAAATATGCCTAGGATGCTTAAAACACTAATATCAATTATAGTGGTTGAGTATCACAATAAGATTTAATACATATTACATAAATAAACATGGATCCATGGTACATAAAAACATAAATAAAATGGTATAAAAACAAATGAGTAATCTACACTTGTCAGATACAGTAACATAGTAACATAGTAACATAGTAGATAAGGTTGAAAAAAGACTGAAGTCCATCGAGTTCAACCTATACAAATCTAAAATACTTACAAAAAGCTCCAGTTAAGCTTAAATAACCCCATTAAAATGTGACCCATTTAATACTAGCAATCATATCCATGAATTTTGTTTATATACAGAAATTTATCCAGACTATTTTTAAATGTATCTATGGTATTGGCATTCACTACCTCCTTTGGTAATGAGTTCCACAATTTTATTGCTCTTACAGTGAAAAAACGTTTCCGTTGCAGGAGATTAAATCTCCTTTCCTCCAACCTTAAATTATGACCTCTTGTCAGAAACAATTTTCTTGGAATAAAAAGAGCTTCTGCCATCTCTGTATATGGGCCTTGAATATATTTATATAAAGTAATCATGTCACCTCTCAAGCGCCTTTTTTCTAAAGAGAACAGACCCAGTTTGGCTAGCCTCTCCTCATAGGTTAATTTCTCCAATCCCCTTATAAGTAGAACAGACAAATAAAATATGTATGTTAGCCTTCCAAGGAAGCAACCCAAAAATAAAAATTTATGGATGCTGTTAGATAATAACCATAAGAAAAAACATTAAAATCACATTAATGTGGATCTTAAATAAAATTGATATACTAGACGTTAATCCAGTTTACATCAGTGATCTGGTGTAGTGACAGTTCTCCTAGTCTGTTAACCCTGGTGTTGGTGTAAACCAAAAGTTGAGCAATAAACCAATCCAAATGTGAAAAATGAAAAAAATATATGAAAAAATATAAAAAACAACTAGTGTGTACACAAGCTAGTGCAGATCAAAAAACAGTGTTTGTGATCACGTCACAAAATAATGATACAATGTGGCACAAAAGTGAACAATGAGTGAAGAAAAAATAGTCCAATAAAACAGTAATCCTTAGTATAATCCAATCAATATATACTTAGTTTGTATCCATTCATAAAAACAATAATGTCCGTGGAAAAGATGAAAATGAAAATAAAAATAAAAATGTAGCTGGGAAATCCTCAAAACCTGTAAACAGAAAATAAAAACATAGCATAATACTGTTAAGATATTATACAATCAAGGAAAATAGCTCACCATATAATTGCCAACGTGTTTCGGCCCACAACTGGGGTCTTTTTCAAGACTAGCTGCACTAGCTTGTGTACACACTAGTTGTTTTTTATATTTTTTTCATTTTTCACATTTGGATTGGTTTATTGCTCCACTTTTGGTTTACACCAACACCAGGGTTAACAGACTAGGAGAACTGTCACTACACCAGATCACTGATGTAAACTGGATTAACGTCTAGTATATCAATTTTATTTAAGATCCACATTAATGTGATTTTAATGTTTTTTCTTATGGTTATTATCTATCAGCATCCATAAGCTTTTATTTTTGGGTTGCTTCCTTGGAAGGCTAACATACATATTTTATTTGTCTGTTCTGCTGTATCTGACAAGTGTAGATTACTCATCATTTGTTTTTATACCATTTTATTTATGTTTTTATGTACCATGGATCCATGTTTATTTATGTAATATGTATTAAATCTTATTGTGATACTCAACCACTATAATTGATATTAGTGTTTTAAGCATCCTAGGCATATTTTTGGTTTTTGATAACTGTAACCTCACAGGGTCGTATTAGACTCCAGTTCAGTACCACACTTATAGTTAACCACCACTGCTACTCATATTAGACCTTGCCTCTTTTGGCGCTCCTCTCTAGCCTTTTCACACATTAGTTTTCCATTTCTGTGGGTAGTTGGGGACCCACTTAAGATAGGAGCTATAGGTCACTATATTTTATACATATTAAGCGCTGTAAGATCTATCTATTCCTTTTCAAATAAAGATACCAAGAGCATAAAGAAAATTTGATAATAGGAGTAAATTAGAAAGTTGCTTAAAATGTCACGCTCTATCTGAATCATGAAAGAAAAATTTTTGGTTCACTGTCCCTTTAAAAGTTCATAGTATGGTTAAAATGACAAAAACACTTATAGATCTCTTGTAAGGATTACTTAGTATCAATGTGGTGTATAGTGATAATATAACTGAGCATCTGTGTTGTAAGTCAGATATTGCGTATTTACCAGCTGCAATGTTCTTTGAACCTACTATGGCCGTTTATGGACTGTTAATCCTATTATATAAAAGGCCAAGTGTGTTTGTCTGAAACTGTCATGCGCAGTCATGCGCAGTAGAGACAGCACGAGGACAAACACACCTGGCTTTACCTGACAATGCATGCTGTTTGTGACTTTGCAGCGAAAGTGGGCGTGGCCAAGTGGGGGGCGTGGACGGGACCGGGCATGGTCGGGGGCGTGGACGGGCGCGGTCGGCGCGACAGAGAGGGGAGAGAAATAGAAAGAGAGGGGGAGAGAGAGGGGAAAGTGCAGAAGAGAGAGCAAAGGAGAGGGGAGAGAGACGGAGCGGGAGAGAGGGGGGAGAGAGAGAGCAAAAGAGAGGGATGGAGAGAGAGCCAAAAAAAAAGGAGAGAGAGACAGAGCAAAAGAGAGGGGGAAGAGAGAGAGAGCAAAAGAGAGGGGGAAAGAGAGAGCGCAAATGAGAGGGGGAGAGAGAGCGCAAATGAGAGGGGGAGAGAGAGCGCAAAAGAGAGGGGGAAAGAGAGAGAGCAAAAGAGAGGGGGAAAGAGAGAGGGCAAATGAGAGGGGGAGAGAGAGCGCAAATGAGAGGGGGAGAGAGAGCGCAAATGAGAGGGGGAGAGAGAGCGCAAATGAGAGGGGGAGAGAGAGCGCAAATGAGAGGGGGAGAGAGAGCGCAAAAGAGGGGGAGAGAGAGAGCGCAAAAGAGAGGGGGAGAGAGAGAGAGCGCAAAAGAGGGAGGAGAGAGAGAGCGCAAAAGAGAGGGGGAGAGAGAGAGAGCGCAAAAGAGGGGGAGAGAGCGCGCAAAAGAGGGAGGAGAGAGAGAGTGCAAAAGAGAGAGAGCGTAAAAGAGAGGGGGAGACAGAGAGCAAAAGAGGGAGGAGAGAGAGCAGAAGAGAGGTGAGGAGAGAGAGCGCAAAAGAGAGGGGGAGATCAGGGCTTGGTATTGCATGATACCCCCCAAAAACTGGCTCTATATGCGGACGACTTAACACTTTTTATCACAGATCCAGAGGAGTCCCTCCCCGTACTGTTCGAATTATTAGACAGGTTCGGTAGCATTTATTATTATAAATTAAATTTTAGTAAAACAGAGGCCTACCCCTTAAACTTACCCGACTCTTAATTGTATTCACTTAAGGAAAAATTCCACTTTCAATGGTCAACATTAGGACTAAAGCACTTAGGAGTGTCTCTCTCCCATGATATCAGTACAATTCTGACTAAGAATTTCCACGCCCTTCTTTCTCAACTCCAAACAGATCTGTGCTCCAGGAGATACGATGAAATCTCCTGGTTTGGGAGAATAGCGGCAGTCAAGATGATGCAGCTCCCCAAGTTAACCTACCTCTTCAGGTGTCTGCCGGTGAAGATCCCACTTCTCAACAAATTTCAGGCGGTAGTTAACCGATATATTTGGAACGGGAAGAGGCATCGAATTGCAGCCTCCTTGCTGCAGCGTCCGGTCTTAGCAGGCGGCCTTGGTCTCCTGAGCATTAGGTATTATTTCGAAGCTGCCCTCCTATCCCATATTTCCGAGTGGAATACAAAATCAGCCGTCCCCCACTGGCTAGAACCTAGAACAAGCCTCCATCCCGGCCAACTTAACGATGATGGATCTTTTATGGATCCCACCCCACTGTGCCTCGGATTTTCCGATCCACAACAAAATTGTCCAGCACTGCAGAAATTCCTGGACACAGCTTCGTCAGCATCAATTAGTTTCCCCACATCCCTCTCCTTTTCACTCATTGTCAGGACTCCAAATTACCGACTTTTTTGCAGAGGGTGGACTTGTGTCTCCCGGTGCCTTGGCACAAAGCCATAATATTCCGCCCAAATTCAGATTCGACCTTCTTAGGCTCTTTTCCATTTTAAAGTCATGGGGTTTTTTGAATACCCCCCCCCCCCCCCAGACCGCTGACTCCATGGGAAACTAGGCTTTCCACAGACTCACAACACATCTCTCCTCTGTCCTCCCACTATCTAATCCTCCTTAATGCTACCAAGCTCACTAAGACCAGACAAATGGAGGATTGGGAGAGGGACTGGGGTGTAGAAATGTCTATAGACATGTGGTCAGAAGCAATTCAACACACTAAGTCTTCCATTCACTGTGTAACTCTCTTTGAATTGTTTTACAAGCTGATGACCAGATGGCATTATGTTCCCACAAAGTTGCATAAAATGTTCCCAGACAGCTCTCCCCTTTGCTGGAGAGGCTGCCAACAAATAGGAGACCCCCAACATATATGGTGGGCCTGCCCCATAATCGCCCCCTTGTGGCGCAAGTTAGAATCCCTGTTTCGGCTCTTGGGCCTTTCTGTGTCCCTACCTCCGGAGATGGCCATGATTCATGCAGGCCTTCGGCCCCTTCCCGTACCGAGCCGTATCCTACTGATTACTATTATGATGGCCGCAAAGCTACTTATTGCCAGAAACTGGAAGAAACCCTACTGCCCGAACTGGCAGGCCTTAGTTCAGCTCATCTCTTACTTTAAGTCAATGGAAAACTGTGTACAACGCCCGCCAACAGAGTGATCTGTATGCCCTAACTTGGAGCACCTGGTACTCACTGGGAGAGGACAAGATTCTTTCCATGTAAGATAAAATGGTAGACATTAACTTCAAGGCGTAATCTATAGGAGGGGAATGTAAAAACCCCCCCTCCTCCCCTCTGAAATCAAAATTGATGAATCCCCTTTTTTTTTTCTCTTCCCCCCCCCCCCTCCGCTACTTCCTCCTGTTCTACTCTCCCTTAATATCCCCAACCTGTACAATGGATGTTCATATCTCTGCTTCAGAGTGCCCTACACAACGTATCTAGACTTAGTTTCAGTTCCTTAGACTCCTGCCAAATAACTATTTTCCTAAAATCACTTAAAGATAGAAGGGACGTACCAGAAGACCCCGGGCTTGTTTAACTTGCCTCATTTATTTAACTCCCATCACACATCTCTAGTCAGTACCCAAGACCCGACAGGGTTCTCTTTAGGTCTTATCCCCCCTAGCCTTCTTTATTCGCACGTCCTGGCCCTTTAGTCCCTCTCTTTGGGATCTTGGGATAAAAACTCAAATAGTTACTTTGGGAAAAGAAGGAAAATTAAAATGGGAAGAGACAATGACAAAAAGAGACTATGCATCATTGTAATAATCCAACTGAAGTGTTAAAATTCACAGTGTATCTTATGTTGTAGACACTCGCAAGTCAATTTTATTTTTCTGAAGTACTACTATGTTAACTGTTATCTGCCTTTAGATAACATCTGTAATAGACGTTACAGTCTTTTATTTCACATTGTATGTTTTGAAATTCTCAATAAAAATAATTATAAAAAAAAAAAATTACACTTTTGTAAAAAGTAAATAAATACAGGCATTGAATTAAAAAAAAAATGAGAGGGGGAGCGAGAGAGAGCAAAAGAGAGGGGGGAAAGAGCGCAAACGAGAGGGGGGAGAGAGCACAAAAGAGAGGGGGAGAGAGCAAGTGTGTGGGATCGCTGTACTGCAAAAAATGGCCCGTGTGAACGGGCTTTAAGACTAGTATTTAATAAATGGAAACAATGTATATACGTACTGTGACACTATTATACTTATGCACATTTGTTCTTTATTTATTATTGACCCTTATATCTTTTTGTAATGTAAATATATATTTCTTTATTAAATTAATTAAAGAATCTATGTGCTGAGTAAAGATTAAAATATACTATAAACACTATGAGAATTACAATAAGTGGATTCCACCTTAAGATGTGCACAATTCTAACACTCAATCACTTGTAAGGAGGTGTGCATATAAGGACACTTGAAACTCTCAAATGCCATATTGATAAAGCCGTGTTAACAGCGAAACGCGTTGATGGAGACGAACCAGGAAACAACAACAGAGCTTTGCAGTCACCTGTGCCCCGGCTTTAGTGCGGTTATAACAGTAAGTTGTCAATTATAAAGAAGAAACCGCTTCGAATTAAGGTAGGCACTACAGAGGTGTGAAGTCTGGATGTTTAGCTCTGGTCATACCACTTTCAGTGAATATAAGGATCGGAATATATTATTCTTGAGGCTGAATTATTGACCATAAACGGCCATAGTGGGTTCAAAGTACTTAAGAACATAGCAGCTGATATATACGGCAATATCTGACTTACACAGATGCTCAGTCATCTTATCACTTTACACCACGTTGATACTAAGTAATCCTTACAATTGATCTATAAGTGTTTTTTTTGTCATTTTTTAACCATACTATGAACTTTTAAGTATTGCATATGTTTGCATAATATGCTTTTATATTGTTTGTCTAGTAAGAATATTTTATCGATATCTGTCTAGATAGACATTTTTACATGACCGGTCATTTATGCTGTGATTATCTGTTTATAATAAAAAAAATTAAATCCATAGACTTTCTATATTGTTCTTTTTCTTCTTCTCTTTTTTTGGATTATAATTATCAATAGGTTGACATATTAACCACACCCTTTAGCTGTTAGCGCTCATATACTATCTTTTACTGTTTGCTGATGTGGGTGTTCAGCTAGTACAGTGGGTTACTGGGGCACATATCTGGTCTAATGTGGGTATTCAGCTGGTACAGTGGGTTGCTGGGCTGTTAGGGTATCTGTAAATAGCATTGAATAAACTACATATGAATCAAATAAATTTTGGTACTTCAGATCAGCTAATGTCTCCTCTGACATGAATTGTGTGGGCTGTAGCACAACAGACCAAACCCCCCTTCTTCTTGGTTACACAGGAAAGAACAAAAGATTTAGCTTTGAAGCTCACAGCTCTGCAGGGGATAGCAAATAGGGACCTGATAATCAACAAAGCCAGCATACATCATGGGATGTTTGGAAACGGCATTCTGTACATAAAGTCAGATAAGCAAACAGAAATTCTGAGAATACAGTAATTAGCACAGACCTGTTAATTGCCCCTAAACCTCAGATAAACATCTGTACTGACTAGCAGAAACACGTTGCATTGTAACTTGGAAATTCATTTTTTAAAGTACAACTATGTTTAAATTACATTGTGTATAAGTTTTAATATTGTATAAAAATGTGTATTTGTTGACCTAAGAAGCAGTGCATAGCAGTAGCATGTTGGATAAATATTTGCTGAATTTAATAAGTAGCTATACAGTCAATTTAAAATGTAAAATCTATTTCAAAATGAATAACCTATTTTTTTTTTTCCAGGCATCTGACAAGTACATGTGTGGTTGCCCCATAAATTGTGTCATATGTTTTTGTGCACTCAGCAAGAGGTGTACTCAATATGAAATATGCTGTGTTTGTATTAATCTTGGAAAATAATCAAATACAACTTTAAATGCATTTTAAAATAATACTAGTATGATACTAGAAATACACTCATGTCTGGTGTCTATGAATGCATATTGGATTATCTTAGATGGGACAGATATATGACCAGACAGGTTTATTAATATAAAGAAATAGTGTATTTGATAAAAAAATTTTTTTTAGATAGTTAAACTGCAGCAATATTTGATGGTAAAACTGCATTTCTGGGTGTGTGCTGCCACCTATAGATCAGAGATGGTATCGCAGCCAAAAGATAAATGGCTACTCAGGGAGGCGTCTTCCAAATAACCAAGAGATGTTTAGCTCAAGGGGCCTATCACAGACAAGCTTCAGTGGGGCGTTTCCAATTTTACCAATGATTAGAATAAAAAGGGGTGGGGTTATATCATGTGATATAGCCTCATGCAAGAGAAAAAAAGGTCCTTTTTGGCTGCTGAATTTTGACTGACAAACTGTTGCCTTGGAATCCAGTCTCTATAAAGCAAATCTGGGCCTAACTTTCATCCATCTTGCAAAAATTACCTCTTTTTAATTTATGAGGTGAAATTGGACTTATCAGAGAAAACTGAAAGACTAATTTGGTTATTAGGGTAAAGTATACGCGATTGATAAATAAAAAAAATAAAAAAAATATATATATATATATATATATATAATATTTAAAACAAAGGTATTTGGTAACTATAACTAGATTGCAGTTAGTAATTTTAAAAGGGCACAATTTGTATTTTAAGCTCATGTTCATAGTCCTGTGTAGTTTAACTAGTCATATTTAGTGCTAAGTAATTAGTATTTGCAGATATATATATATATATATATATATATATATATATATATATATATATATATTAGAATTTGCCTTATTGTAGCTAAATAAGATTTATTTCAGCTCAGATAAATTGGCATAGAACTAGACACTGTTAAAGTATTTTGTTACATTGTCTAACTAAACATTGTTAAGTTAACGATCCATACTCTGGTATTTTATTATGGTATTTTAATGAGATTCATTGTGAGTAAGTTTAATTTTAAAGGTTTATTTTTTTATGATCTTTGTAAGAATATTATAACAGCATAAGTGTGTATCATTTGATTCATAATCTGGTTTCTATAAATATAATTCAATACATTTTTTAAATTTGATGTGAATATTCAGCTGGTACAGTGGGTTACTGGGCACATATCTGGTCTAATGTGGGTATTCAGCTGGTACAGTGGGTTACTGGGCACATATCTGGTCTGATGTGAGTTTTCAGCTGGTACAGTGGGTTTCTGGGCACATATCTGGTCTGATGTGGGTATTCAGCTGGTACAGTGGGTTGCTGGGCATATATCTGGTCTAATGTGAGTATTCAGCTGGTACAGTGGGTTGCTGGGCACATATCTGGTCTGATGTGGATATTCAGCTGGTACAGTGGGTTGCTGGGGCACATATCTGGTCTGATGTGGGTATTCAGCTGGTACAGTGGGGCACATCTGGTCTGATTGATGTGGGTACTCAGCTGGTACAGTGGGTTGCTGGGCACATATCTAGTTTGATGTGGGTTGTGACGGATACCCCAGCTACCCCGACTGGGTAGCTCCGCCAAACGGGTCCTTCTTCCTCCCTGGTGACTCCAGCTATGTAGCCCAAGAAAATGAATCTAGCAGGGGCCCACCTAAATGACTAGACAGACTAGCATTCAGGTGAAATAAGACTGACTTTATTGGGACAAACACACATCTTTTATACATACAACTCATCTTGCTAAAACAGGAGACAATGCCACAGTTTTCCCGCCATTCCCGCCCCTCCACACAGGCTGGCACCGGCCATAGCAACCATGGTCCTACAGATTCCCAGTACCCAGGGGTAGCGGTTTTCAGGGTGATCCCGGGGGAGTGGCGGCACTTCCAGGATGTCATTTTAAAGCACGGTCCCCAGAATCTACAGTCCAAAAAGCGACGTGATCCATGGCTGGGAACCGGAGTTATGCTGGTTTAAACATCCACCTGGAAGTCCAGGGAGAATAGGGGTTATAGGGGGAACTGGAACCCCTGGTTCCCAAGGGAGCTCCCTTCCGGCAATCACCCCACCTCTGGGCCACCCTAAGAGGCAGCAAACCCCAGAAGAGCGGAGCTCTGGGACAATGGGCCACTGGAGCGACCTGGGTCAAAGGGTACCGGCAATCCTGGAGATGCGGCCAACCAGTAGTTCCAAGGGTCCGGCCGGCCGAAGGGGAAAGTGGCGGTCAGCGATCAGTTCTTCCAAGACGACATTCAACACACAAAACAAGGGGAGCAGAAGGGCTGGGGAATCGCGGTTGCTCTGAGGAGCCCAAAACCGCAGAGAGACAGCAGGGGTGAGGTTGAAGGGGGGGTGGGAGTTTAACCCTTGCAGCCCGGTATCGGTGGCAACTCCCCCCCTTCCAGTTCGGCAGACCCGGCTAGATCCACACTGGTCTACTTGGGGCTGTCCGACGTGCATTCTATTTCAGTCTGCCGGGAAAGTCCATCGGCATTCCCATTGCCCTTTCCCCGCCTATACTGAACGTCAAAGTTAAAGGTCTGCAGGGCTAAACTCCATCTTAGTAGATGTCTATTATCTCCCGACACTCGGTTAAACCACACCAGGGGGTTGTGATCGGTGAGGACAGTGAAAGGTCTTCCATATAGGTACAGTTGTAATTTCTTGAGGGCCCATACCAGTGCCAGGCATTCCTTCTCCACCGCAGCGTAGCCTACCTCCCTGGGCAGCAGCTTCCTACTGATGTAGGCTATGGGGTTGTCTTGCCCTTCCTCGTCCATCTGGCTTAACACTGCTCCCAACCCAAACATGGAGGCATCTGTGTGGACACAAAAACGTTTGGTGGGGTTAGGCGCGGCCAGGATGGGGGCCCAGGGACTGTTGGACGGCTTAACAACACTGAGGTCCAACATTCCTCGGAGCTCCCGGTGTATACTGTCTCTGACAGCTTCAGGTACTCTGTTAGCTGCCTGCCTCAGGAGAGCTTGTCCCGGGGTTTCCACTTGGTGCACAGCCACTGTGGTGTACCCAGGGACATTGGAGAACATCTCCTGGCGGTCTTCTAGTAAATGCCGGACCTGCTGTCTCTGTCCAGCCGCTAACCTCTCATCCAGGATTATGTTGGCTACTCCTTGAGGGGTCTCATCCGGCCCGGGGAGCTCTTGCATGGGAAGGCTCTCCGAGTCTTCCACAGCCGGAGCACAGATAGTGGCTACATCTTAGGGTCTTTCTACGTACTCCTTGAGCATGTTCACATGAAAGGTCCGTTGGACCCGGTCATCGGAGCATTTTGCTACAAGGTAGGTGGTGTTATTTAATTGTTCTACCACCCGGTAGGGCCCTTGCCAGGAAGCCTGTAACTTGTCCATTTTGACAGGCTTCAAGGCTAGAACCCTCTGCCCTACTGTGAGAATTTGGCTACGAGCGTTACGGTCGTACCACCGTTTCTGTTTCCTTTGAGCGCCCTGAAGGTTCTCCCGCACCATGGCAGTGAGGTCCTTCAGCCGATCCCTGAACTTCAGGACGTACTCTACAATGGAGGGTCCTTCCTCCCCGGCTGATCCCTCCCAGTGGGCTCGCAACAAGTCTAGGGGTCCCCTTATTTTCCTGCCATATAGCAGCTCAAAGGGTGAAAACCCGGTGGATTCCTGGGGCACCTCTCGGTAGGCAAATAGGCGGTGCGGCAGGAATTTTTCCCAGTCTTTGTGAGTGGCCGAGAACGTCCGAAGCAGTTGCTTCAGTGTCCCGTTAAACCGCTCACAACGCCCATTGGCCTGGGGGTGATATGGGGCACTGTTCAGAGGTTTTATCCCATACAGTTCCCATAACTTCTGGGTGACCTCCGCTGTAAACTGTGTCCCCTGGTCAGAGACCATTTCTTGGGGGAAGCCTACCCTGGAGAATACCCGGAGCAAAGCACTTGCCACCGTCTCCACCTGGATATTCGCCAGAGGTATTGCCTCGGGATACCTAGTGGCATAGTCTACTACCATTTTTTTTTCCGGAGGGACTGGGTTGAGGTAAAGGCCCTACTATATCCACAGCGATTCTGCTAAAGGGTTTGTCAATAACCGGGAGAGGGTTAAGGGGCGCTTTCGTATGGTCCCCAGTCTTCCCTACCTTCTGAAACACCACGCAGGTCCTACAATACTCCCTAATTTCTCTTGTGATTCTGGGCCAGAAAAAGACCTGAGTAAGGCGGTGGTGTGTTCGGGAGTTGCCTAAATGCCCGGCCAAGGGGATATTGTGCCCTATTCGCAGCAGGTCGGACCGATATTGTTTCGGTACCACCAGCTGGCGTTTGGGCACTGGCCCTTTCTCCGGGAGACCCGATACAACAGTCCGTTTTTTCCATTGGAACTGTTCCTCCAGGGGCCCTGGGGATCCGTCACTACTCGGTCTCGGAAGGGGGCAAGGGTCGGGTCGCTCAGGGTCTCTTGGGCAAATTCAGAGGGGGAGTCCCAGGATAGTTGGTCGGGAAGGAGGGCAGGGACCCGGGGTTGGGCGTTGGGGGGGTGAGGGTAGGTTGTTGGGGAAGGAGTCGGGGTGGGGGGTCTTACCTGGGTCCCCAGCTGCGGTGTGTTGGCTTGACGCTGAGCTAGACTGTGGGTGGTCACTGGGCAGGTGTCCAGGGAAGTATCCCCCAAAAAGGTGGAGACAAGTAGGCCGAGGTAGTTTCCTAGTAGAACCTCTGCGGGAAGATCTTGCATAATGCCCAAGTCCACAGTATGGGCTCCAGCGCCCCAAACCTTATGGACACAGGCAATATGGATTCGTACAGTGGCACCTCCGGCCACTTGAACAGCAAGAGTTCTTCCAGTAGCCGTAGAAGCAGAGGCCTGATGAGGCTGGATCAGGGTGATGGTGGATCCGGTGTCCTGTAATCCCTGGGCCGCCTTTCCATTGACCCAAACGGTCTGGCAGTGGTGCTGACGGTTGTCTGTGGACACAAGGTGGGCTTCTTGTAGAGTGCCAACCTCCTCTTCAGCCCATTCAGGGTAGTCAGCCGATGCCGGTGCATAAGCGTAGTGGGCAGCGGCTGAGTAGGTCGGGGCTTATCCAAGCTGTTGGCTGGGGGTGTCTTGGCTGGGCTGCCGGCTGCTGTCAGGCCTGATGTGGGCATTCCCGCCTGAAGTGGCCGGGGGGGCCCGCAGGAGAAACATCCCCGTGAGTCCCTGACTCCGGCCGGAGGGACAATGGCTGGGCGTCCCGGGGGCTTAGTGGTATCTGCTGGGGGTCAGACTACAACTGAAGCTGGGCAGGGAGTCGATTGCGGGGCAGAGCGAACATGGCGGCGGGCGTCTGCATATTGATCTGCCAGGACGGCCGCCTGGTCTGCTGTGGTGGGCCGACGGTCATGGACCCATTCTTTAATTTCGACTGGAACATGGTTATAGAAATGCTCTAGTAGGAAAAGCTTTGCCACTTCAGCCCCGGTAGTGGCCTTGCAGCCGACTAGCCAGGAAGTCATCAACCGGGTGAATTGGTGGGTCCATTCTGTGAAAGGCTGTCCGTCCTGCTTCCTTAGTGCCCGGAATTTCTGCTGGTGGGCCTCCGGCGTGAGCCCATATCGGGCAAGGATACGGTCTTTCACTTTGTTATAATCCTTTTGGTCCTCAGAAGGGGTAGTGTGTAAAGCTGTCAAAGCCCGCCCTGACAGTTGACATTGGGTCTCAAAGACCTAAAGATAACATTCAATATCACCCTTCTCTTCCTTGTAGGCTCGGAAGGCCCCATGGGGTAGCTTGGGCGGTCGGGAGCCTGGATTCCATGGGTGGATGGAGCCCCTCCTATGGACTGGTGGATTTCTGCTAACTTGAGCTGGGTAACATCCGAGACTATCTTGGTGATGACCTCCTCTGGTGGCCGGGTGTCATACAACGCCAACTGCCACTGCACTTCCCACTGTATATCAGACGTGGATGTCCCCGGGGTGGATACTGTACTTGGTGCTGAACTTGGCGCTGTAACGGATGGCTCATTGCCCTGGTCATCATCCGACCCACCGGCCGCCTGATCCTCCCCCAGCATTTCTCTGGTGGGGGTAGTTCTGCTCCTGGTACCCGCATTCAATAATACTTCTAGCTGTTGGTTTGAATGTCCCAGGAAGTTGGAAGCATCCCACTGCTGCCAGCCAATGTGACAGATACCCCGGCTACCCCGACTGGGTAGCTCCGCCAAATGGGTCCTTCTTCCTCCCTGGTGACTCCAGCTATGTAGCCCAAGAAAATGATTCTAGCAGGGGCCCACCTAAATGACTAGACAGACTAGCATTCAGGTGAAATAAGACTGACTTTATTGGGACAAACACACATCTTTTATACATACAACTCATCTTTATAAAACAGGAGACAATGCCACAGTTTTCCTGCCATTCCCGCCCCGCCAGACAGGCTGGCGCCGGCCATAGTAACCATGGTCCTACAGATTCCCAGTACCCAAGGGTGGCGGTTTTCGGGGTGATCCCCAGAATCTACAGTCCAAAAAGCGACGTGATCCGTGGCTGGGGACCGGAGTTATGCTGGTTTAAATGTCCACCTGGAAGTCCAGGGAGAATAGGGGTTATAGAGGGAACCGGAACCCCTGGTTCCCAAGGGAGCTCCCTTCTGGCAATCACCCCACCTCTGGGCCACCCTAAGAGGCAGCAAACCCCAGAAGAGCAGAGCTCTGGGACAAAGGGCCACTGGAGCGACCTGGGTTAAAGGGTACAGGCAATCCTGGAGATGCAGCCAACCGGTAGTTCCAGGGGTCCGGCCGGCCGAAGGGGAAAGTGGCGGTCAGCGATCAGTTCTTCCAAGACGACATTCAACACACAAAACAAGGGGAGCAGAAGGGCTGGGAAATCGCGGTTGCTCTGAGGAGCCCAAAACCGCCAAGAGACAGCAGGGGTGAGGTTGTAGGGGGGTGGGAGTTTAACCCTTGCAGCCCGGTATCGGTGACATGGGTATTGAGCTAGTACAGTGGGTTGCTGGGCACATATCTGGTCTGATGTGGTTATTCAGCTGGTACAGTGGGTTACTGGGCACATATGTGGTCTGATGTGGGTATTCAGCTGGTAAAGTGGGTTGCTGGGGCACATATCTGGTCTGATGTGGGTATTCAGCTGGTACAGTGGGTTGCTGGGGCACATATTTGGTCTGATGTGGGTATTCAGCTGGTACAGTGGGTTGCTGGGGCACATATATGGTCTGAAGTGGGTATTCAGCTGGTACAGTGGGTTGCTGGGGCACATATTTGGTCTGATGTGGGTATTCAGCTGGTACAGTGGGTTGCTGAGGCACATATATGGTCTGAAGTGGGTATTCAGCTGGTACAGTGGGTTGCTGGGGCACATACCTGGTCTGAAGTGGGTGGGCTGTTGGGTAATGTATCTAGTCTGATGTGAGTATACAGATGATATAATGAGGCATATATCAGGCCTGATCTATACTTTGGGCATATAACTGCTGTTATGTAATGCTAGGTTATCTAATGTCTGATGGGGCACATATTTGGCATGATGTGTTGTTAGAGCGAGTATCTGGTCACATGTCTCATGTTTGGGCACAAAGGCAAACTCTTCATTTTTATTGTGACATTTTAAAATGTATTTGTAAAGCGTCCCCTTAATACCTCCTAGAGGTTATTGGCTTATCTGTCTGTACCCACTGTCTGCCATATATGACCATTTTGTTGACAGAAAAAAGCTTCTGAAAGTTGTGTGATCCTTTGTAGCAGAATCTGACTGTATCACAGGCGATGGATAAAGAGAAGACCCAAGTGACTTTATCTTACGCCAAAGAAAGCATTAATGTATCTTACTAGCAGGTGAGACTCGTTCATTTTAATATTATGTTCTATCTCTTACACTGGTACCTTTTTATAGAAGCACAAGTGTTGATTAGCCTCATTCACCCCCCCCCCCCTCTAACAGATACCGAGGTTCCAGCAAATTTCCTGTGAATACTTGGGGCGTCTCTGTGACAGAACAAGGAATTTTATGTGTTAATCCTGTGCTGTGGCTGTGAAAGCAAAGTCTTCTGAGACTAGGTTGTTGACCCATATTAGATAAGGCACTGTTTTTGGTTGAATTTATCAGAATTATTTTTCAATAGTTACCCTTGAAGGGACATTAAACACTTTGAGATCGTACTATAAAATGATAGATTGTTTATATATATTTAGTCTGCAATAAACCTTCATTATTTATTTTGTCCCCTTTTCCTGTAATTCCGTTCTGACATTGTGAGCTTTTCAGTTCATGTTAGAAACGGAAGTGCAGAACACTGTTATATTCCACACAGCCATTGGCTACACACTCTAGTGACCTATTTATAACTGTCCCTAATTGGCCACAGCAGAGAAGGTAACCTAAGTTATAACATGGCAGCTCCCATTGTTTTATAGACACAAAGTTTACACTTATTTTGTGACTATTTAAACAGCTAATTAAACTTTATAAATACAGCTACAGGTTATTCTCAGATTAATCCCAATCCTTTTTTCCAAATTAACCCACACAGTGCCAGTTAATATTTTCTTTACCACTGAGAAATTCTCAAGGAAAGTAATAAGTAGTGTAATTTTTTTTTTTTTTTTTTTAATAATCTGCTTCTTTTTTTGCTTTGAGATAACAACATATTTTTTAACTAAAGGAGCTTAGACGAATAGCATTATATCACAGAACCTATTTGGTAATATAATGAGAAGACTAAAACCTTCTTCTTTCTGATGTATATTCATGTTGCTGGTTTCTATCAAATGTCCTTTATTTGTGAGGTCACCCAGATTGCCAGAGATCTGAGTTTGTTGTTTTTTTTTAGGAGAGATCTGATATTGCTGGCGTGAACTATAAATTTGAGGGACATTGTATTAAAGAAAAAAAAAAGAGAGCATGTTCTGAAGATGTAAAAAAGAAAAAGAAAATGACCAGGATATCAGATGTCTAGGTAAGAACCTTTTTACAACCACATTGATGTATACAATAAAATGCTACATAAGCAGTTTCAGTATATAGACTTTATAGAGCTACACCCCTGTAATTTAAATAAAGTTTTAATAAAAAAACATGGCAGAGCGTTCCATCAAACTGACAAGTAGCTGGAAGAGTGAAGTTGTTTTTCTCTATAGACCATTTTGTCTAACGTTTACCCATTTCCGTAGATATATTCCTGAGGGGACACCATGTCACAATGTGGGGGTCAAGTCTTAAAGAAATATAAAAGTGTAAAAGAATATGCTGTGTTATCACATTATATTATTACACGGCTGCAGGACCACAATATAACAGTAATGTTAGGGAGCTAGATGGGGGGGGGGGACTGTTCAAACCCCTCAATCTCCGCTCTCTTACTACCCACAGATTATTATTATACTTTATAAAGCACCAACAGATTCAGCAGTGCTGTCCATGGATACAAAGATAAAAGTACAGCGGTAATACAATACACCGGACAAATTTTAACAAACAAATACAGGGGGAATTAAGGGCCTTATTCCCTTGGGAACTTACAACCTAGATGGGCCAAGACCCCTCATTTGGAGGAGAATTTGCTGCTCTTTCAAATAGTGGCTGTCACAGCTACCAGACCACCCAGGCTTTCCCCCACACCCTACTACCTGGCTAACTCCCTTTTACACCGGATTTGGCTATTTCATGGCTTATAAGATCTCACTGACTCTTGCTGTGTGTTGTTTTGCTGTGTTGTATCTTGTCAGAGAAGAGCTGATCTCTGACCAGGAAAACCCTCCTAGACTGGCCGGGCTCTTGGAACTGCCGGTCGGACGCATCAAGGCCAAACACCCGCTAGCTTTAACCCTGGTCGCTCCAGCGGCCCTTTGCCCCAGAGCTCCACTCTTTTGGGGATCAGTAGCCCCTAGGGAGTACAAGAAGTAGGGAAATTACCGGAGGGGAGCTCCTTTGGGAACTGGGGGTTTTGGACACCCCTACCCCCCCCTATCTTTACTGGGCTTTAACAGCGTTTCCCACTAACGGATCACGCCGCTTTTTGGACTCTGGCATCTGGGGACCGAGAGCTTTCAAACGACACCCTGGAAGTGCCACCGCTCCCCCGGAAACCACTACCTTTGCGTCCTGGGACTCTGTGGGACTGTAACTGCTATGGCAGGCGCCAGCCTGTCTGGAGGGGCGGGAATGCCAGGAGATTTGGGAGTCGGATAAGACCCTTTTTGTGTGTGTGTGTAAAATGCGAGTGTGTTTCACAATAAAATCAGTTCTTGTTTCACCTGAATGCTAGTCTGTCTAGTTCTTTGGTTGGGCTCCTGCTATAATCACTTTCTCTGCTACATAGCAGCCTGTTGTCAAGGATAGGAAGGACCCTCTGGCAGAGCTACCCAGTCGGGGTAGCCGGAGTCTGTCACAGGGTGGGATCCTGAATACTGGTGCTGTCTGGTATCAGGGTGGGCTACTGGCTGTACTCACTTGGCGGCTTCACCGCTGCAGTCGGCAGGAAGGAAGTAGGATCCCTTCGGCAGAGCTACCCAGTCGGGGTAGCCGGGCTATCCGTCACATTGGTTGGCAGCGGTGGGATCTGCTTCCTTCACACAGTTCCTGCTGACTGAGGAGAAGTGCCACAGTAGCCGGGAACTATGGAAGCCGAGCTCCTAAGGAGAGTACGGGAGGTGCTGGCCCAGCAGGACGGTCCTAGTTCGTATTGGGACCTGCTGGCAGAAAGGGATTTTTTCCGCCGGCAACTCTAGAGGGAGGTTCTCCAACAAGCAGGGCTATCGGATATCGACCCTCCCCATTTGGGAGGAAGAGTATGACCTCCAGTGGGACTTACAAGTGCCTTTCATTGGAGAGCAGCCCAGGGAAGAATGGCTGTCCGAATTGGATAGAATATTCCAGGATGAGTGGGTGCTGGAAGACGGCTACCGAGCCCTCCATTGGCACGCTATGCAAGCACGGCTATGGCTGGAGGATGGCACCCCGATTGAGGGCTTTAGCTTCAGCGGCCCTGGATTACTATATGAAAAGATGCTAAAAGACCCAGACTTTGGGAGTGAGGCGGACCAAAGACTGGCAGAAATTTGCGAGTACAGAGCGAGACAGCTGGATCTCTCGGGGGTACCCTGGCTGCAAGCCGATATGGATTATATATGTGACCAGGAATGGGCACTGGAAAAAGAATACAAGAGGCTGCTAGACCTCGTTCAGCAGCATGCCACGGATTCTGCACGGAGCTGTGGTGCAGCAGTCTGGAATTCATGGAGGTTGGCCTCTGAGGAGTGGCAACAAGGAAAAAGGGATGAAGAGCTGCTAGATACAGATCAGCAGCCTGGCCCGAGCTTATGGTCTTGGACCAGGGAGCCACCCCAGCAGAAGCGCTGGCAAGAGGGCAGAGAGCCACTGGCCTCTGCCCAGCACCTGCAGCAGCTCTGGGAAACCAGGGAGCGTAGGTCGCCGACATCTCTCCCCATGATCAGAACCCCTTCCCGGGAGAGGAGACAGGCGGTCTCTTTCCCCTGCGGCAGGGCCAAGCACAGGGAAAGGTGGCAGTCGGTTTCTCTCTCCAGCGGCAGAGCCATCCCCCAGGAGCGGAGGTAGTCGTCCTTCCTCCCCTTTCACAGAACCCCTTCCTGGGAGAGGAGACAGTCGGTCTCTCTCACCAGCGGCAGAGCCAGGTACCGGAAGAGACGGCAATCAGTTTCTCTCCCCAGCAGCAGAGCTATCCCCCGGGAGCGGAGGTAGTCGTCCTCCCTCCCCTTCAACAGAACCCCTTCCTGGGAGAGGAGACAGTAGGTGTCTCTCCCAGCGGCAGAGACGGCAGTCAGTTTCTCTCCCCAGCAGCAGAGCCATCCAATGGAAGCAGAGGTAGTCGTCCTCCCTCCTCATCAACAGAACCCCTTCCTGGGAGAAGAGACAGTCGGTCTCTCTCCCCAGTGGCAGAACCAGGTGCAGGGTGAGACGGCACTTGGCTTCACTCCCCAGCAGCAGAACCGTCCCCCAGGAGCGGAGGTAGTTGGCCTCCCTCCCCTTCCACAGAACCCCTACCTGGGAGAGGAGACACTCGGTCTCCCTACCCAGCAGCAGAACAGTTTCCCAGGGAGCGGAGGTAGCCAACCTCCCTCCCCAGTGGCAGATACCCTTCCCGGGAGAAAAGACAACAGATCTCTCTCCCCAGCAGCTTGGCAGGATCCCTACCATATACCCGCCCTGGAGGATTTCTCACAGGGGACAGGCGTCGCTTTGGGCAGGGGGGATACCCGCTCATGCAGTTGGTGCCACAAGTTTGGGCACCCAAGCTTTGCCTGCCCCACCAAGGAGCAACTTCAACCTACAGCCGGGAAACTGGCAATGGCTTTGTTTGTGGGTGGGTTGGCAGGTACTCGGCCAGGTGTCACAGAGGGAGGCAGTGTGGCCATGGGACTTAAAGACACTGGGACTTGTGGGAGAGCTGCTGTTTTGGAGCCTGCCTTGGAAAACCTGTTTGGGACTTTGCATTGGGTGACTATCCCTGCACCCCGGCCGCAGGGGATGAAGGCCAGCGGGAAACACCATTGATGCCCCAAGTCCAAGAGGGATGGGATGACCTCTCCCCGCAACCTACAAGTGGAGGGCCTCCGTCAGACGGCCCCAGGCCGACCAATTAAGGGTCTAGCCAGGTCTGCCAAACTGGAAGGGGGAAGATATCACGGATACCAGACCACCCAGGCTTTCCCCCACCCCCCTACCTGGCTAACTCCCTTTTACACCTTATTTGGCCATTTCATGGCTTACAAGATCTCACTGACTCTAGCTGTGTTGTATCTTTTCAGAAGAGCTGATCTCTCACCGGGAAAACCCTCCTAGGCTGGCCGAGCTCCTAGAAATGCCGTATCAAGGCCAAACACCCGCTAGCTTTAACCCTGGTCGCTCCAGCGGCCCTTTGCTCCAGAGCTCCGCTCTTTTGGGGATCAGTAACCCCTAGGGAGTACAAGAGGTGGGGAAATTACCGGAGGGGAGCTCCTTTGGGAACCGGGGGTTTTGGACACCCCTACCCTCCTATCTTTACCGGCTGTAACTCCGGTACCCAGTAACGGATCACGGCGCTTTTTGGACTGTGGCATCTGGGGATTGAGAGCTTTCAAACACTGGAAGCAGGACCCTTTTGGCGGAGCTACCCAGTCGGGGTAGCCGGGGTATCCGTCACAGTGGTGGTTTTGGAAAGCCAGAAAAAAAACAGATCTTTAAAAAAAAAAAAAAAAAAAGTTGAATGTAGTTTTTGTTTTGAAAGGGACATTATAGGCATTGTAAAAAAAATATGTTATGTCTAGAGACCCCTAATAAAGTTTATTTGATAGTAGACTAGTCCCTCTCTTAAACAAAAACAACATGAATTATGTCTATATAGCCAGGTGATCACCTGCATTTATTTTGTACTACAGTTTATATTATAACCACCAGAGGTTCATATGGACCCCCTATATCACATGTGGCCCTATGGTGACAATTTAGTCATCACCTGGTTGTTTTTAATATTATTTACTAAAATCTTAACAAACATATACATTATAAAAATGTTTATCTTTTGTACCAGCTATCTTACATGCCATGAAATATAAATATAATAATGGTATATTGTGAATCTGCTCGTCCTGCTGAAAATAACAGTATATAATGTTTAGGGGTCACTTTACTGATATTTCACTTACAATAGGGTTTAAATGTAAGTAGCAAAAAAATAAAAGCTTAAAATTAGCACAAGGGTGTGAAAAAGGCTTAGCAGTGCAAGGGTTAACTACATAGTGAAAGTCAGCTCCTAGATAGGTGTATTCTTTTCAACAAAGGATACATAGAGAAAGAGGTACATTTTATAACGGAACTCTGCTATATCTGAATTGTTAAAGTTTAATTTTGGTTTTCATGTATCTGTAAATAATCTGGATAATAATAATCTGGAGATTTTTTTTTTTTAACCGGGCTACTCGCATTTTGTTTTATTGAGGAAGATACCAAATGAATAAAATAGATGAAATGAGCGAGTCACATGGGATTTATGAATACGTAACTGTTTTCCACTGAAACGTTTGCCAGCAGTTGGGATTATAAAGTAGCCAGTTGAGGCTGTGTAACACTTTGATAAATAAAAGAAAATGTTATAATATTACAATGTTAATTAAGCTATCCAAAACACAAATTAATTGCATAATTTAACATTAATTGATTTAACGATAATTTGTTTGACAGTCGTTGAAAAAACATTAATAGTAGCTAAGTTAGGTTCATAAAACAAGTTGGGATAGAGACAAAATATAATAAGATGGACTTTAATTACTTTACCTGCAAATTTATACTGCAGTGCCTCGCCATTAACCCTTTCTTTTAAGTTTCCAAATTGTAGAGCTCTAACTCCCCCTACACATTTCCTTTTATGGCTGTACCTATATCCACCTTTGTTTTGGTTGAATTTAATACTTTAACACTCATCTGCTGGAGCCTAGAAGCAAATAAGCTACTGTGAACTCAGTTGAAATACAATGCCTTTATTTCTGATGCTGAACACTGATAAAAGGAGGTGGATCAGACTGCTCCAGACAGCATGGCTATGTAACCGATTTTGCTTATTTTTGAAATTATTTTAAAATACTTGCCAGCAATTTTTAAACATTTTTTTTATGCAAACTATTTTTTTACTTAATTAGCCCTTTTAGGATATGCACAGATCTCAACATGTTTTAAAGCTTTACATTTTAGCTGGGTTGTCAGTAAAATCAGTTGAGTTGTTTGCCCATGAAATAAGGTCTTGGGAGAACATTGAAATACACTGTTTTCAACAATATTGCATTATTCTCTCCTTTCCTTAATATGAGGAGAGTCCACGGCATCATTCCTTACTGTTGGGAAATACTGAACCTGGCCACCAGGAGGAGGCAAAGACACCCCAGCCAAAGGCTTAAATACTCCCCCTTTTTCCCTCATATCCCAGTCATTCTTTGCCTTTCGTCACAGGAGGTTGGCAAAGAAGCGTCAGAAGATACAGAGTAGTTTCTTAGGAAGGGTATCTACCTTTCGAAATGGGACTGGAGTTTTAAGTAGTCTTGTCAGCCTCTCAGTGAGAGCATTGACGAATGTTAGAGTCTGGAGATGCAGGGAGAGTCTTTCTGCGAGTACATCCAGACTCTTATTATAGCTCCTAAGCAATCAGTGTTGACGAGTTTCACTGCCTGCTTCCTTCACTCAAGTCCATGTCAGGAGCGATGCTACAAGACTGTCATACTTGAGAGGCTGTGTTTCTGTTCCACGGCATAGATTCCGGTAAGATCGTTTTATTTTTTTTATACACATATGATAACGCAAGAAGACAGGGTCACAGTGTGGCTCCTTTTATCTATATGGAATCAAGAGTTAATATCTCCGGAGGGGGATTATTAAACAGGGGGGGATTAATCACATAATTTTATTTTTTTATGATTATGCTGAGACATGTGTGAGATGAGGCTCAGGCAGATGTTGGAACGTACAGGTTTTACTTTCGTTTTTGTAAGCTGCGCAGCCTGAAAGGCTTGGCGCACTTTTTCCTATAGCAGGGGTGATCCTGCACCACATGACCGGGTGTGGTCACATTGATTTCCTCTTTCCTGACCGTGTAGTTTACCGGAGAAGAAGTGGTTTCTCTGTTTGGCCTGGATCATAAGAGGTGGTGAGTACCAAAGGTGCTGTTTTTTCTTATTATTCAATAGTCTGCTTTATAAGCGCAAGCTATGGAGGATTCTGATGCGTTAGAGGGTACTTCCTCTTTACCTAAGTCTAATACCTGTCTATATTGTGAGGAGGCCGTGGTATACCCGTCTGCTCAATTATGTCCCATGAGGTGTGCACTCTACAGTCATCTCCCGATACACATGCAGCTTCCCGTAGCACTCCTAATCCTCCATCTGGAGGGGGCCCTTTTACCACCAGACTTTACTGAGCAGTTACAAATGGCAGTGTCTGCAGCCTTTCGTGCTTTACCTCGCCCTGCTAAGAGCAAGCTTAAGGTCAATGCTATCCTTCCCAGGGGTTATCTACTAGCTTATTGGATTTATCTGATACAAGATTATCTGTTGATGAAGACGCCTCTGATACTTCAGAGGATGCTCTTTCTCGGTCGGAATCTGCTGCCTCTAAGCCTCCAGGTGCAGAGGAACCAGACTTTAGATTTAGGATTGAACATTTACGCTTTCTGCTAATAGAAGTTTTGGCTACTTTAGAGGTTCCAGAGCCTAAATTGCCTGAGGAACATTTGATTCCTAAATTAGATAAGGTCTACAAGGACAGGGTTGTGCCAGACTTTCCCGGTTCCCGTAAAGATGGCTAACATTATTATGAATGAATGGGAAAGAATTGGTTCTTCATTTTCCCCTTCTTCCTTTTAAAAAATTATTCCCGGTTCCGGACTCTCAATTGGAGTTGTGGGGTTCCATCCCCAAGGTGGATGGCACTATCTCCACGCTTGCTAAGCGCACTACTATCCCGCTTGAGGATAGTTCGTCGTTTAAAGAGCCTGTGGATAAGAAGATAGAAACTCTGTTAAGAAAGATGTTTCAACATACGGGATATTTGTTTCAACCGGCAGCGGCTGTTGCTGCAGTTGCTGGAGCAGCTACCTACTGGTGCTACTCCTTATCTGAGTTGATCGAGGTGGAGGGTCCCCTCAATGTGATCTAGGAAAGAATTAAGGCCTTAAGGGTGGCTAATTCTTTTATTTGTGATGCAAATATGCAAATTATTTGCCTGAATGCTGAGGCTTCAGGTTTTTCTGTTCAAGCCCGTAGGGCACTCTATAGCTGAAGTTCTTGTCTGCAGACATGACTTTGAAGTCAAAGTCCCATTTAAGGGAAATATTCTATTTGGTCCAGGCCTAGACTCAATTATCTTCACGGTTACTGGAGCAAAGGTGCCTTTTTACCGCAGGATAAGAACAACAAACCTAAAGGACAAGGTCCTAATTTTCGTTCGGATAAATCCCAATGTCGGCAGCCCTCCGCAAAGCTCGAGCAATCCAAGGGGACTTGGAAGCTGGCTCAGTCCTGAAATAAAACCAAGCAAAACAAGAAGCCCACCGAGACAAAGTCGGCATGAAGGGGCGGCCCCCCGAACCGACTTTGGATTTTGTAGGGGCAGACTGTCGCTCTTTTCGGACGCTTGGTTTGGGGATGTGCAAGACCCGTGGGTCCTGGAGGTCAACGCTCAAGGATACAGGATAGGTTTAAAGTATAATCCACCCAGGGACAGATTCCTCTTGTCAAACCTGTCTTCAAGGCCAGAAAAGAGGGAAGCCTTTCTAGGGTGCGTGAGGGATCTCTCCTCCCTGGGAGTCATTGTACCGGTACCTCTTGCAGAAAGAGGTCTGGGATACTACTCAAACCTTTTTGTGGTCCTAAGTATAGAAGGAAGGAACTTTCCGCCTGATTCTGGACCAAAAGTGCTTAAACAAATTCCTATCTGTCCCCTCGTTCAAGATGGAGAGAATAAGGTCCATCCTTCCCTTAGTTATGGAAGGACAGTTCATGACCATGATAGATCTGAAGGATGCTTATCTTCACATTCCTATACACAAGGAACACTTCAAGCTCCTAAGGTTTGCGTTTCTGGACCAGCACTTCCAGTTTATTGCACTTCAAGTTTATTGCACTTCCGTTTGGTCTAGCTACTGCTCCAAGAGTTTTTATGAAGGTTATATGGGCTCTGCTTGCAGTGGCCAGAACCAGAGGTATAGCAGTAGCGCCATACTTGGACAGTATTCTGGTTCATGCACCATCCTGTCGTCTGGCAGAAGACCATTCAAAAGATCTATTTCTTCGATCTCATGGATGGAAGATAAACTTTGAAAAGAGTTCTTATTCCCAGTACCAGGGTGGAATTCCTGGGTACTATAATATTATATATAATAATATTATATTATAATATTCCTTACAGACTAGAGACATTACAAGCTAACTTCCGCTTGTCTTGCCCTCCTAACCTCCATAAGGCCCTCTGTAGCTCAGTGTATAGAGGTGATTGGTCTCATGGTGTCCAGCATAGACATTTATTCCTTTTGCCAGATTTCATATCAGACCACTTCAGCTATGCATGCTGAGACAGTGGAACGGCGATCATTCGGATCTGTCTCAATAGATTTCTCTGGACAACCGGTCGACAAAAACTCGCTCTCTTGGTGGCTCTGTCCAGATAACCTGTCCCAAGGAACATCCTTCTTGAGACCATCCTGGGAGATTGAGACTACAGACGCAAGTCTATCAGAATGGGGAGCTGTTTGGGGTGCCAGGAAGGCACAGGGCCTGTGGACTCGAGAGGAATCTCTCCTCCCGATCAACATTTTGGAACTTCAAGTGATCTTCAATGCTCTGAAGGCTTGGCCTCTTTTGGGTTCGTCCCAGTTTATCAGATTCCAATTGGACAACATAACCTCGGTGGCTTACATCAACCATCATGGGGGGGAATAAGGAGCTCCCTAGCAATGAGGGAAGTATCTTGGATTCTGGAATGGGCGGAGTGTGGACAACATTCCGGGTGTTGACAACTGGGAAGCGGATTTCCTCAGCAGATAATCCTTTCATCCGGGGGAATGGTCTCTCCATCCCGAGGTGTTTGCAGAGCTTTGCAACAAATGGGGGACACTGGAATAGATCTCATGGCATCCCGGCTCAATTCCAAGCTGCCCAGATATGGGTCACGGTCCAGGGATCCTCAGACGGAGCTAATAGATGCATTAGCAGTGCCTTGGAGGTTCAATCTAATTTACATTTTTCCACCGTTACCGCTTCTCCCTCGTGTAGTGGCCCACATCAAGCAGGAGCTAGCATCAGTGATACTGATTGATCCATCTTGGCTGTGAAGGATGTGGTTCACGGACCTGGTGGGGATGTACTGATCTCCTCCATGGAGGTTACCTTGTCACAGGGATCTGCTGGAACAGGGTCCCTTTGTTTATCAAAATCTAGATTCTCTGAGGCTGACTGTGTGGAGATAGAACGCTTATTCTTAGCCAAGAGAGGTTTCTCTAAGAGGGTTATTGACACTCTCATTCAGGCTCATAAGCCTGTTACTCGTCGCATCCATCATAAGGTGTGGAAAGCCTACTTGTACTGGTGTGAAGAGCGTAGTTTCGCCTGGCATAAGGTCAAGGCTGCCAGGATTCTTTGCTTTCTCCAGGAGGGTCTGGAGAAGGGCCTTTCTGCCAGTTCCCTGAGGGGACAGATTTCGTCCCTTTCTGTTTTACTGCACAAGCGGCTTGCAGAGCTTCCTGACGTGCAATCCTTCATTAAGGCTCTAATCAGGATCAGACCTGTGTTTAGATCTAATGCTCCACCTTGGAGTTTGAATCTTGTTTTTAAGTTTTTGCAACGGGCTCCGTGTGAGCCTATGCATTCGATTGACATTAAAGTGTTGTCCTGGAAGGTTCTTTTTCTATTGGCTATTGAGTCGGCACGCCGAGTTTCTGTAATGGCTGCCTTGCAATGTGAGCCTCCCTATATAGTGTTCCACACTGATAAGGCTGTCCTACGTACCTGCTTGGGCTTTCTTCCTAAGGTGGTGTCTGATCGTTACATCAATCAGGAGATTGTGGTTCCTTCCTTGTGTCCTAATCCTTCGAAGGAACGTTTACTTCATAATCTGGATGTTGTTCGAGCTTTGAAGTTTTATCTTCAAGCTACTAAGGATTTTGGACAATCTTCTTCCTTGTTTGTTATCTACTCTGGGAGGCGTAAGGGTCTGAAGGCCTCTTCAACTTCCTAATCTTTTTGGTTGAGGAGTGTTATACGCTTAGCTTACGAGTCAGCGGGACTTAGACCTCCTCAAAGGATTACGACTCATTCCACTAGAGCGGTGGCTTCCTCTTGGGCCTTTAACAACGAGGCATCTATGGATCAGATTTGTAAGGCGGCTACCTGGTCCTCCTTACATACTTTTTCAAAATTCTACAAATTTGATGTTTTTGCTTCGGCTGAATCAGCTTTTGGGAGAAAGGTTTTGCAGGCTGTAGTGCCCTCATATTAGGGTCCGCCTTTTCTTTTACCCCTCCCGTTATCATTCAGTGTCCTCTAGAGCTTGGATATAGTTTTCCCAACAGTAAGGAATGATGCCGTGGTCTCTCCTCATATTAAGAAGAAAAACATAAATTATGCTTACCTGATAATTTAATTTCCTTCTGTATGAGGAGAGTCCACGGCCCTCGCCCGTAGAGTCCGATGGGCGGACCAAAATTTAGTTTTTTCTTCTGGCACCATTTATACCCTGATGTTTCTCCTACTGTTCCTTGTTCCCTTGGCAGAATGACTGGGATATGAGGAAAGTAGGGGGGGAGTATTTAAGCCTTTGGCTAGGGTGTCTTTGCCTCCTGGTGGCCATGTTCAGTATTTCCCAACAGTAAGGAATGATGCAGTGGACTCTCCTTATACAGAAGGAAATGAAATTATCAGGTAAGCATAATTTATGTTTTTACAAAAATATTTTGAAAGTACTCATTTCTTCTTTATACATAATAAACATTTTTGAGTTGAATGTCCCTTTAACAATGCATTCTGACCTCTCATAGGAGTGGCAAAAGCACTTTATATTCTAATGGGCTTATGTCGTACATAATAAATAATTGTTTTCCTAGCAGATGGATCTACAGTGAAGACTAGAACTAAGGGACATTGGAGATCACTTGATATCAAGGTGACCGATCACAGTGTCAACCAAAGCCATCTGGACACCAGTCACTATCTCAGTGCTGCTCTACACAAGAATCTAAAAAAGCTTGAGAGAATTATGGATGAAAAGCTAATCACACATGAAGAAGGAATTAACGTAGAGTTATCTGTGAATAAACATGAGGACAGTCGTTCAGAATGCTCAGATAATGTTGAGAAATTTAGCCAAAGCGATGAAGAATCTGAGAAAAATAGAAGGATTGTTCCTTTATGTAATTACAATTGCTGTGAAGTTGATGAAAACCTAAATAGGGATTCAGGACACCTATGTTGTAGAAAGAAACATTACTATTGCTTTGAATGCAAGAAATGCTTTCAATCAAATCTGGAGCTGTCCAAACATGAGGTCCTTCATTCAGGTGAAAAAGCCTTTGAATGTGGGGACTGTGGTAAAAGTTTTTACAATATATCTCTTTTAGCGAGACATGAAAAGTGCCACACTGGAGAGAAACCATTTGAATGTTGTGAATGTGGAGAATGTTTTAGTCGAAAGGGAAATCTTTTTAGACATCAGAAAAGTCACTTGGGATTAAAGCCGTTCGAATGTTATGAGTGTGGTAAACATTTTGTCCGAGAAGAAACACTTGTTAGACACAAGAAAATGCACACAGGAGAAAATACATTTATTTGTTCAGACTGTGGGAAGTTTTTTGTCAGTAACTCACATCTTGTAAGGCATCAGAAATGTCACACAGGGGAGAAACCGTTTCCATGTTCAGAATGTGGGAAAAGGTTTCTTGACCACTCACATCTTGTTGTACATCAGAGAATTCACACAGGGGAAAAACCATTTGCTTGTTCTGATTGTAGGAAGAGTTTTGTCAGTAAAACCGAGCTAGTTAGACATCAGACATGTCACACTGGGGAAAAACCATTTTCATGTTCTGAATGTGGAAAGCGTTTTGGGAGGAAGGGCAATCTTGATACACACATGAAATTTCACACAGGGGAAAAAACATTTACTTGCCCTGTATGTGGGAAATGTTTAGTCAGTAAATCAGATTTTATTACTCACCAGCGAGTTCACACAGGAGAAAGACCTTTTGAATGTTTTGAATGTGGGAAACGTTTCAACCAGAAATCAAATCTTGTTACACATCAGAGAGTTCATACTGGTGAAAAACCATATGCATGCTCAATATGTGGAAAATGTTATAGACAGAGTTCAAATCTTACTACACATTTGAGACTTCACAAAGAAGAAAAAACTGTTGCTTCTGGTTGAAGGCAATGTTTTCCACATTTTGTAAAACGGAAGATTTATCATATTTAAAAAAACATATTAAAATATCTAATACAGCGTCATTTTCCATGATTTTTCCTTCTTGCTGATTTCCACAGGCCCCCTAGAATAAAAGGAACCTGCTAATCTTTTACAACCATGTCCATATCTGAATGTGCATTGTGGTTCACACGTGCTGTAGGAGAAAGATAAAACCTTTCACTTAAGATGTTAAGATTTAACACTAATCCTGCATAGTTAATAAATAAATAATCAGACCAAACTCCACACACAAAATATATATATATATATATATATATATATATATATATATACACACACACACACATACATACACATATATATATAGAGAAATCCAAAGAAATTAAGTTATAGCGCAAAAACAGTCCAAAGACACCTGCTCTTAAAAAGTGAAAGATTTTAATATAATCCAAGATTTAAAAGACATCGTAGTACAAAAATAGGAGTTAAAAAATGTTATAACTCAGTGTGTACAGAGACACCTGTCTGCAAAAAACATGTTTCGTGCCTCAGCACTTGTTCACTGCATATAGACACACCTGTGCACACCTTCTATTTAAAGGGGAAGTGAGGAATATGCTAGCACCTATTCTTAAAGTTATACCATCCTGTAGAAGTACCTAATAGAGTGTAGACCATAATATATAAAGAGACATATTGTGTTAAAATTAGCTTATTTCCTAATCTACATTATCTACTTAGTTTGAAACCTAGTGTTCACAATTATCAAAAACAAAAGCTTTAAATTATAAATTTTCTATTAGGTTTTAAAGATTTAGGATCTGTAGATATATAAGTTACTCTATATTAATACGTTTCTTAATATGCTGATGTTGTAGAAATGGCAATTAAGAGAGCATATGGCGATATTATAACACCTGAACTTTTTACTAAATTATATGGGAAAAGTAGTAAACTGTGTAAAATCACAGAATATATGATAGAAACTATAATAAATTAGAAGAGACAAATATGTTTTAGGTAAATGTGTCCAGATCCCTTCTCATATTGAGACCATATGGACTACTAGTTTTAAGAGAAAACATCCAATAGATTTCTCTTTTATTTAGTTTATTTTCCCTGTCACCACCTCTTTTCCAGCAAGGGACATGATCAATGCCCTGTATGGCTAGTTTAGAGACATCGGAGTTATGTTGTTCTCTGAAATGTCTTGCGACAGGAGTGTCACATTCCTCATCTTCTATAGATCGCAGATGTTGTAAGAACCTATCTTTTAGGGACCTTTTTGTTTTTCCTGTATATTGTTTCCCACAAAAGAGGCAAGTTAATAAGTACACTACGTGTGTAGTGGAGCAATTAATAAAGAATTTTATAGTGTGTTCCATTTTTGTAGTAGTAGAGGTAAATTTAGGTCCCTCTGTCACATATTGACATGTTTTACAGATGGGACGACGACATTTATAAAAACCTAATCTCTTTTTAAGCCAGGTGCCAGTAGGCTTAATAGGAAGATCTGAAGGAGATAACATGTTAGCAATAGTTTTTCCTCTTCTGGCTACAAAATCACAGCCTTGGCTTAGTACATCCACTATAATGGGGTCAGTATTTAAGATTTGCATAGAATCCCTGATTATGTTACAGACTTTATAATAGTCCTTGCTGAAAGTAGTTATAAATTTCAGCTTATTGTGTTTTGATTTTTTATTTTTGTTATATTTATATTTCAACAGATTGTCTCTTGGGATTTGGTCAACTTCATCTTTTATTTGATTCAATAATTCTAATTCATACCCCCTTTTTAGCAATCTTTCTGAAATGATTAAAGCTTGTTGTTGGTAAGCACTATCTGTACTGCAATTCCTTTTAGCCCGAATGTATTCCCCTTTGGGGATCCCTTTGATCACATGTTTGGGATGACAGGAATTGAATTCCAAAGTGGTGTTTCCTGCTGTGGCTTTTCTAAAAAAAGAGGTTTTAATTTTTTCACAGTCACTGTCCCCTGTGATTTCTAAGTCCAAGGATTTTACAGAATTTGCATCAACTTCTCCTGTAAATTGTATACCACATTCATTTAAATTAAGATATTTACAAAGCTGTTGAACTTCACCATCACCACCATCGACGATAAAGAACAGATCGTCGATGTAGCGATAGTATTGGATGATTTTATCCCTGTACGGATTGCCATCCGCAAAGACGTGGGACAGCTCCCACCATGCCATAAAAAGATTGGCATAGGAAGGGGCAAACTTAGCCCCCATCGATGCCCCACGTCTTTGCAGATAGCAATCTCGTCCAAACATGAAAAAATTATGTGTTAATAAATATTCGATGGCTGATAGTAGAAAATGCTTGACATTTGGTTCGAATTTACCATACAAGTCAAGCATATAGTCCATTGCAGCCATCCCTTTTTCATGTGAAATGGATGTGTATAAAGATGTTACATCCACTACACAGAATTAGTAAGTACTTTTCCAGGGAACACTTTGCAATTTATTTAATAAATCTGTGGTGTCCTGTATATAACTGGGGATTTGTTTCAACCAGAAATCAAATCTTGTTACACATCAGAGAGTTCATACTGGTGAAAAACCATATGCATGCTCAATATGTGGAAAATGTTATAGACAGAGTTCAAATCTTACTACACATTTGAGACTTCACAAAGAAGAAAAAACTGTTGCTTCTGGTTGAAGGCAATGTTTTCCACATTTTGTAAAACGGAAGATTTATCATATTTAAAAAAACATATTAAAATATCTAATACAGCGTCATTTTCCATGATTTTTCCTTCTTGCTGATTTCCACAGGCCCCCTAGAATAAAAGGAACCTGCTAATCTTTTACAACCATGTCCATATCTGAATGTGCATTGTGGTTCACACGTGCTGTAGGAGAAAGATAAAACCTTTCACTTAAGATGTTAAGATTTAATACTAATCCTGCATAGTTAATAAATAAATAATCAGACCAAACTCCACACACAATATATATATATATATATATATATATATATATATACACAGAGAGATTGATTCATGTTCTTATAGGCTTGCACTCTATAGGTGCTGAATGGCAGCTTATTTCCTGTGCGTTGTGCAAACACATGCTGCTTAAGCTCTTCTGCAATATAATAATACTTACACCTAAAGCACTTAGTATCTTTTTTTTTTTTGTGTGTTCAATTTTTATTATTTCCAGAAATAAGGGTACATACATCAGAGCGCTATATATCTCATAAATACACAAAGAAAGCAAAACATGTATAGATTTTAGAAACATCCTCAAACACATCAATTTAAATCATAATAAGTTAGAAACAAAAATGTCATTATCACTATGTTAAATTCTACTTTAACCATCATCTTAACTTTCTATAGTAACAGGAGAATTGTATTTATTATCAGAAATAGTTAGTACCCCATATCTATATTTTATCTATAACATAGTCTTTATTTCTACTAAGAAAGGAGAGTATAATTAAGTTATATACCTTATTTGTTAGAAAAAGAAAACTCTCTTCTCTCCCCCCACCCTCAGCATGCATGAGCTTAAATAGACCCCCTCTGAAGTATAGCCTCTACATGTAGTAAAGGGCGCCAATAATTCGACCTGGGTATTATTCTGATGTGTTTGAATACAAATGAGCTACTTACTGCAATACTTTTTAATACTCTGGTCTGGACCAATTCTCCAAATCTTGCTTTACCTTATTAATGACTGGGATACAACTGATATCATACCATTGTTGTGGGTTACGGCATATATTAATGCCTAGATATGTAAATTGAGCATGAACTTCCTTAAAGGGTATTTCAATTTTTCTATTTGAGCAATGAAAGATCCATAAGAGCTCTGATTTAAGTCCTGATACCTGGAAATAGAGCTAAATATTCTAATCATATCTAGTAATGGAGGTAATTCAGATTTTACATCCTTAATAAACAAAAGAAGATCATCTGCATAGAGTAGTAATTTCATTCTGGTCTTCCCTATTGGAATTCCCTCTAGTAAGGTCCTGAATTTAATAGCTAGAGGTTCTATAGCTAAGTTGAACAGAAGGGGTGAAATTGGGCAACCTTGTCTTGTCCCTTTGGTTAATGCAAAACAAGCGGTCCTTATTCCATTTATTATAATTGATTAGGATGCTTTCCTATAATGTTTTTTGATAAAATGAAGGAACTGATTTTTAAATCCAAAATATTCCATAGCGGTAAACAAGTGATCCCAAATTATTGAGTCAAAAGCCTTTTGTGCATCATTAGATAGTATTGCAGCATCACACAGGGCGTCTCTCTTCCCCTCTCTCTTACCGAAGTTACCGCAATAGTCCAGAGCTAAAAATACCTTCCTTAGATTGGCAGAAGGATTTCTGTTTGGGATAAATCCGGTTTGATCTGTATGTATCAATGGTTCAATGATTTTTTTAAGCCGGTTAGCTAGAATACCTGTCAGTAATTTGTAATCAGAATTAAGTAATGAGATAGGCCTATAAGAATCCATAGACTCAGGATTTTCCCCTTTTTTCTCAATCAGAGTTATTACTGATTCAGCAAAATACCGAGAGGGGATTTCTCCTTTTATAAAATATCCATTAAATAAATTCTTTAATGTTGGAGTTATATCTGCTTTTAAAATGTTATAAAATTCCTCAGGTAATAGATCTGGACCTGCTGCTTTATTAAGTTTAATAGTATCTATAGCTTGTTGCACCTCTAATGAAGAGATTGGTTCATTAATAAACCTAACATTTTCCACATTAAGAGAGGGAAGAGAGACACTCTGCCAAAATCTATTTTTATTTACTAGATCTATATCTGAAATAGAATATAACTTTTTGAAAAAAATATAGAATTCTTCTCTAACTTTTTTCGGTTCTGTTAACAGATTACCATTCGATTTAATTCTATTAATAGACTTTTTTGTTTTTCTTTTGATTTTACACATTTGGCCACAAATTTGCCTATCTTGTCCCCATATCTATAAAATCTGGCACTAAATCTAAGATCCCTTATACTATTTTTCTGTTCATTAATCACATCCCATTTGGTCCGCGCTTTAGTATACTTATCCCAATTCTCTTGGTTGGGACAGCCTATATATGCATTATATCTATTTTTAAGCTGTTTTGAGATGGATAGTTCTTTCTTATTAATTTCTTTCTTTCATTTAGTAATATGTTCTAATTTCCCCCCTAAGAACCGCTTTAGCGGCTTCCCAGAAGGTTTCATACTTATGTATATATACTTGATTATTTTTTTAAAATATATTCCATTTTTTAATTAACCCTTAAAGGGACACTGAACCCAAATTTATTCTTTCGTGATTTAGATAGAGCATGCAATTTTAAGCAACTTTCTAATTTACTCCTATTATCAAATTTTCTTCATTCTCTTGGTATCTTTATTTGAAATGCAAGAATGTAAGTTTAGATGCCGGCCCATTTTTGGTGAACACACTGTGTTGTTCTTGCTGATTGGTGGATAAATTCACCCACCAATAAACAAGTGCTTTCCATGGCCCTGAACCAAAAAAATAGCTTACATGCCTTTTTCAAATAAAGAAAGCAAGAGAACGAAGAAAAATTGATTATAGGAGTAAATTAGAAAGTTGCTTAAATGTGCATGCTCTATCTGAATCATGAAAGAAAAAATTTGGGTTCAGTGTCCCTTTAAGCTCTGCCCAAAAATCTGCATGAGTCTTATTGGGTCCATAAACATTACAAAGTACAAACATTTTATCCTTAATTAGAATTTTGGTTATAATATATCTCTCATTAAGATCCATATCTTTCTGAAAAATTTGATACTCTAGAGTACGGTGAAATAATAATGCCACCCCTTTTTTCCTAACTGCGCATGGCGTAACTATCACCTCTTTTACCCAGTACATTTTCAATTTTTCTGCTTCTATTTTAGACAGATGAGTCTCTTGTAATATTGCGATATCTGTTTTATCCTTTTTCAAGGATGCCAGAATTCATTTTCGTTTTATTGGGCTAGTAATACCCCCAACATTCCAAGATACTATTCTAATATTGGTCATTTATCAATTGGCTCAGCTTTATATATAAAAATACCCACATTAAAGAATATTAGATACCCATACACACGGGGAAGAGGATAAGAGAGAGAAGAAGAAGAAAAAATAAAAAAGAGGTTTCCTATATAAGAAAATAAAAATAATGTTTAATTCCATACAGTAATCTTAAAAGCCACACTAAAATAATGCAATACTCATATATTTAGTTATCATTAGGAGCACTATTCTTCAGTAGAAATTCTATTGCTTCCTGGTCTGATTTCAGCATAATTATTTTGTCATTTATGATAACTTTAATATTTGCTGGATATATCATTCTAGCGAAAAATCCTGCATTGACTTGTTTAGTACAGTGCGGGGCCATCTCTTTCCTTCTAGCAGAGGTTTGTGCAGAAAAGTCCTGAAACGGTAAAATCCTATTATGTGCTATTTCAAAGTCTTTACTTCCTCTATAGGCTCTTAGAATAGATATATTGTCTTGAAAATGTAAAAACGTAATTATTACAGGTCTTCTCTGCAGCGTATTACCTAACATTGGCTTCTTTGGTCCTATTCTATGTGCTCTTTCTATTAGGATATTCCTATCTTGCATTTCTATAACTAGTGCTTGTGGTAAAGTAGTAGAGTCAAAAAGTAATAGATCTTGGAAGTCAGCACTCTCTAGGAGACCAATAACCCTGAGGTTATTCCTCCAGGACCTATCTTCTAAGTCTTCAATTTTCTTGCTCATATCTGTAATTTGATTACTATATATTTGAATACACTGATCTTGTTTAAAATACGAATCTTCTATATTAGAAATTCTATTCTCGGCCTCAGATATTCTCATAAATTGTTTAGTCTCCGAGGATAATGTAGCTACATCTTGCCTTAGTCGTTCAAATTGTGGCAGTAGTATATCTGCTACTTGTTTAGAGATTTCAGTTATGTCTGCCTGACTTATAACTGAGCTACCCATATCTACGTTAGAGTCTGTAGTAGTTTCTAAACTGTTTTTAGTCTTTTTATCCTTGCTTTTTGCAGGCATTGCAGGTGATCTATTAGGAAAATATTTTTCCATAAGTGTTTAAATTGTGTGTTAGTGAGAAACAAAAGTGAAAAACAGAGAGGGTAATACCCCCGTTCTCCCTATATAGTGTCAAACAATAAATGTAACAAACGTGTAATAGTGTGAATAAACAGTAACCCTTTTTCTTTACCCCCCCCCCCCCTCATTTTAATACAAAATTATATGTGTATATATTGGTGTGTTTTGGTGTATACTTAAAGTATGTAGAGTCCCGGTATTAAAAAATGAAAGGTGTAAGCGTAACAAAAATGCCTGTCTTCAAAGTTAACAAATATGTAATTGACTCTCTCACAAGGTCTATGGTATGGGTAGCCCAAACAACCAGAATAAAAATAAAAATTCTAGGCTATTAGCCAACCGACTGTTTCTTTAGCTCCCCATTAGTGCGCCTCTAATGATATAGTAGTAAATATTATAAAGTTACTTTACGTCAGAGCCAAAAAAAGAAATATTTGGATTAAATACAGTACCAGATGAGTTTATAACTTATAATATCCTAAGCACAGAGCTAATACCCTTATAATCCTTATTAAAAAAGTATAACGCTAATAGCAAAATCCTCCCTGTTGTTCTAATATAAGCTTAAGCAGATATTTTAATCGGGAAAATAGATACTTTAAGCTAACTACAATCTCTAACTGAATATAGCTTAAGTTAACACATAATTTAACTATGTACCCCTCTATATAGAATCTTTTGCAGAGAAAAAGAAATATAATCTTAGGGCGCAGTACTGAGTATTAGAATTGTAAACTAATTCTCATAGTATAATACATTAATACCTTACATAAGAAGTAACCCACATATTAGCAAGAGGGAAAATAGAGAAAGCTAGACTTGGCATCCTTTTTATTAGCTTAGTTGGTACAATATGGATCTATTCAATTATGACTACCTATAACACAACATATAATTTTGGTCATCAGCGTCCCATGTCAAATATAGTTAGCAGAGAGTTCCATATAACATTTTATCTGTGTATTAAGCATCTCAGCTTATTTATTTGCTTCCTCTTATAGCCTGATCGGTTGTACTTTGAAAAAAAGTGTAATTTTTTGTTAATCAGCAAAGCGTCCCATATTAGATGTAAGCCCAATATATGTATGTGCTTTTATATCAATCAGCAAAGCGTCCCATATTATGTAGACTGAAAAAACAGAATTTATGCTTACCCGATAAATTTCTTTCTTTTGCGATGTACCGAGTCCACGGATTCATCCTAACTTGTGGGATATTGTCCTTCCTGACAGGAAGTAGCAAAGAGAGCACCACAGCAGAGCTGTCTATATAGCTCCCCCTTAACTCCACCCCCAGTCATTCGACCGAAGGCCAAGGAAGAAAAAGGAGAAACTATAAGGTGCAGAGGTGACTGAAGTTTACATAAAAAAATACTATCTGTCTTGATACTATCTGTACCGTGGACTCGGTACATCGCAAAAGAAAGAAATTTATCAGGTAAGCATAAATTCTGTTTTCTTTTGCAAGATGTACCGAGTCCACGGATTCATCCTAACTTGTGGGATACCAATACCAAAGCTTTAGGACACGGATGAAGGGAGGGACAAGACAGGAACCTAAACGGAAGGCACCACTGCTTGCAAAACCTTTCTCCCAAAAAATAGCCTCCGAAGAAGCAAAAGTATCAAATTTGGAAAATTTGGAAAAGGTATGAAGCGAAGACCAAGTCGCAGCCTTACAAATCTGTTCAACAGAAGCATAATTTTTAAAAAAAAAATATTTCTTTATTAGAGTTTTGAAAGAAAAGAAAAAAAAAAGGAATACAGGTATAAAAGTCAATGTACATAATATTGTCATATCATAAGTATGCAAACTATTACAAAATACCCAAAGGCCAACTTTTCAAAGAATAACACAGAGAGATCCCCAGGATCAAACAAAAAATAAGGAAGGGGTTCTTAGAGACATTATAGACCTCAGTATGGTTTCATCTATGGATCTCCCATGTGGACTGATGTATATGGGGTGAGATGGCGTGGGGGTAAACCTGAAAGCATAAGGAGGGCATTATGTCCTCTTGAAATCACATATTCTTATACAAGTGAGGGGTACCAGGAAAGTGGGGTGGGGAGGGAGAATGGGGGAAATGGGAGGATGGTTAGGGCTCAGAAGGAGTCCTATTATATGGATAATAAATGTGGGTAAGGGCGCAGCCAATTAGCTAAGCGTCATGAGTAGCCGTGTTGGGTTTCCAGTCAGTGTTGTATTGCTCTTTCCAATCTGCCCAGACCAGCTTAAACAGATCAGATTTATTTAATTTATAGAAAATATCCTTTTCCATGGTATATATATATATATACGCCATATGGTTACAGACTACAGACCAACTAGGGGGTAACTCCTTTTTCCATGAACATGCTATGGAGTGTTTAATAGTCATAAACAAATAGACACAAATATACGCATGATGTTTAGGTAGGGTATGAAAATTTAGATGAAAGAGAGCTGAGGTGAATGATATAGAAAGCAGGATACCGAAGCGCTTTAAGACTTTAAAGCATTTCTGCCACAAAGGCTGGATCATAGGGCACTCCCACCAGCTATGGTAAGCATTACCCCTGTGGCCACAGTTTCTCCAAGATTCGGGGGACGCACTTGGGAACATCCTTGCTAGTCTAGTGGGTACGTAGTACCAGTGGGATAAGATTTTGAAGTAAGTCTCGTACAATGTTGTACAGTGGATGGCCTTCTGGGTCAAGGAGAAAGCTCGCTCCCACACATCGGGAGGAACCTGCTCTCCTATCAATGTCTCCCATCGAGACAGATGGGCAGGTGTTTCAGGACCTTGTGTGCCACCAAGAAACATATAGTGAAGAGAGAGGGGCCTACGCAACCTATCTCCCCTATCCCAGATAGACTCCCAGGGGGTCAGCGGCCTGGAAAGATTCGGCTTAAAACCCCAGCTATTTAAAAAACTCTTAATCCTGTGGTATTCAAAAGTTAAATAAGGAGGCGTCTGGGTATTTCCACTAATTTGGGAGAACTGTTTGAAGGAGTCCTGGGGGGTAGAGGACCAAAGGTCAGATACAAGGTTAATACCTAGCTGCGCCCATCTGTTAGGATTGGAGTCCTGCAGACCAGAGAGGAGACCTGCCATGGAAGTGATAGGGGAAGGATGTGGGGCAATATGCGGATGGTGCCGAATTCTGTCCCAAAAGTCAAGGCACTCACACACAACTGGGTTGATCAGCTCCAGTTCTCAACGGCAATGTGGTGGGGTCCAGATTAGATCCCGCAAACTAATTTGGTGGGGCAGTGAGGCCTGCTCAATAGATTTCCATTTAGAGTTGGATATTTTAACTCCCCATTGGGATACATGGGTGAGCATTGCGCCTTCATAATACCTGGCAACTGATGGAGAGGCTATGCCGCCCGAGGTTTTAGAGAGTTGAAGTAATCTGTGTGCAATTCTAGGGGGCTTGTCCTGCCAAATAAATTTAGTGAACCCGCTCTGGAATTGGAGTAGTAAGTGTTTAGGAATTTTAATGGGAAGGCAGCGAAATAAATAAGTCTCGGGAGAAAAGACATTTTCAGTGCCGAGATCCTGCCGAGCCAGGATACATGTTGTAGATTCCAATCATTCCGTAAAGAGTGAAGTGAGGTTAGGAGGGGAAGATAATTGTCTTTGATTATTTGAGAGAGGCTGCTAGAGAGTCGAACACCTAAGTGTAGGACAGAATGGTCTGTCCAGGTAAAATTAAACCTTTTTGTGAGGGGGGCCAGCTGCGCATTTGTGAAGCCTTGTGTGTACACTTGCGTTTTCAATAAATTTAATTTATAGTAAGAATGGGCGCCAAAGGAAGTAAGCACATCTAGCAGCCTGGGGATATTTTGCTCAGGGTGCAACGAAAAGAGGGTGACATCATCAGCAAAAAGTGCGATATTGTGCGAGGTGCCCAACAGTGTGACACTCTGAATTTGGGGGTCAGCTCTTATTTGCTCTGCCAAAGGCTCTATCGAGAGGGCAAACAACAGTGGCATGAGGGGACATCCCTGTCTGGTGCCATTTGTGATGGAGAAGAGGGGAGAGTGAAAGCCTAGGCCGCTCACAAAAGCAGTGGGAGTCGAATAGAGAGCCTTAATGGCCACTATAAAGTCAGTAGGGAGACAAAATCGCTCAAGGACCGCCCAGAGATATTGCCATCTGACTCGGTCGAAAGCCTTCTTGGCGTCAAGAGAAATGACCGAGAGCGGCTTCCGGAGCCGTGAAGAAAGAGTGAGGATATTAAGAAGTCTTCTCGTATTGTCTGGGCCTTCTCGTTGGGGCACAAATCCCACTTGATCCGGGTCAATTAGGAAAGGTAACATGTTGGCAAGCCGGTTAGCTAAAATCTTCGAATAAAACTTAATATCAGTATTTATCAAAGAGATAGGCCTATAGCACAAAGGGTTGGGTCCTTGTCGGGCTTTAGAATGGTAACTATATTGGCTTCTAAAAATTCCTTCTGGAAGCAACCATTTTTTCTGGCTAAATTATAAAATTTGAGTAATAAGGGGGCAAGCTCTAGCGCGAAAGCCTTGTAGAAATGGGCCGGATAGCCACCTGGACCAAGGGACTTAAAAGATTTTGTGTTCTTGATTACCACCAGTATTTCCGAAAGCGAGAAAGGAGAACTTAAAAGGTCTCGTTGTTCTGAGGCGAGTGTGGGAAGCGACAAGGTCTCCAAATAGGTCCACAGAACGTCCTGAGGTGTGGACCTAGGCGACTCCGATGTGGGTATATTGTATAGCTTGGTATAATAGTCAGCAAACGCCTCGCCTATCTGAGACGGGATCTGATGGAGGGAATCTGAGGTTCTTATGCAATGTATTCGTGATGCCCCAGCTCTATCTCTGATTTTGTTAGCTAGCAATGTGTCGGCCTTATTGCTCTTATAATAAAACATATGCTTTAGTTTGGTAAGGTTAATCTGAGTTCTGTGGAGCTCGATCTGAGAGATGTGATCCTTTATTGCAATGATTTGGGAAGTAATGTCTGCACTAATAGCACTTCTGTTGTGTTATTCTAGTTGTCTTAATTTAATGTGCTTGTGACAAGGTGAGGCCGGCCTGTTTTCTAAGGTGTGCTTGTTTGGTGATAAGGAGGCCTCTAATCGTGGCTTTGGCTGCTCCCCATAAGGTGTCATCCCTGACTGATGAGTTGTCATTGGCTTGAATATAGTGGGTAATGTCTCTGCGGAGTTCCTCTCTGAAGGAAACATTGTCTAGAATGTGGTGGGGCAGTCGCCATCTGGGTCTTGCATGAGTAATGTTAGTGGAGGTTATATCAGTCTGGACTAGGTCATGGTCTGACCAGGCACAAAGGGATATTCTGGCCTGCGTAACTAAGTCAAGGTAGTCGGCTGTGGAGAATATGTAGTTAAGCCTAGAGTATTGCTTGTGGGGATGCTCTCCAGATGTCGTAAAGGCCTGAGCCTGACATTATTTGTTGGAATCTACTGGATAATTGTTTGGCTGGGGAGGGTGCTATAGTCTTAGAAGTGGTTTTTCTGTCAATTGTGTGGTCCCATACCATATTAAAGTCCCCGGCAATGAGGATCCTACCCTGCTGGACCTGTGAAAGGACATGAAGAATGTGTTTAAGGCATCTCGGCTGGTTGGTATTCAGGAGATATATAGAGGCCAGAGTGTAAGTAACATGGTTTAATTTACAGATGAGTATGACATATCTCGCCTGGGGATCCCTAATGACTTGTATCAGCTCAAAGGCAAGACGCTTATGTAGTAATATCGCTACTCCTCTGGCTTTTTTAGCAAAAGAAGCTGTTTCGACATATGTATAGGACTTGGAGGTAAGCTTAAGGGGCTCACTGTCTAGCCAATGGGTTTCCTGAAGAAATACAACGTCAGAGTTATGGTGTTTCAGGGATCTGAGCAACAGACTACGTTTATGGGGGGAGTTGAGGTCTCTAACGTTATGGGTCAGTAACCTGATGGTGGACATAACAGATGGAGGGTGATGAAGGGAGAGACTACTATATCGGCCCTAGACTATGTAGCGGAACGGGGGAGGGTATAGAGAGGGGTTTTAAATTAGGGGAAAGGGAAAATGGAGTGGGCACTAAAGGAGTACCCAGCAATGTGGTGGAAATAGTCCACCTCAAAGAGTCCTAGCGTGGACTTCTAAGTGGGGGCGGAGAACATCATCAGCCCCGTTCCATAACAGATATGTACTTAAATATAAGTAACGAAACATAGAGCATATCTAAGTCAACAAAACAGTATTCAGCAGAACATTCATAACAAATATAAACATAGAATATAGTGCAAATATAAACCTTACAGGTATGGGAGATAGAACAAACCTGTGAGAGGCACAAAGAGATGCAGTCCCGTTAATTCAATGAGTGTCTGTGGATTGGGGTAGTTTTGCCCTTTTAACTCTTTGATCTTTGACAGTCCACTCAGGCACAGAGGCACGTAACTTAGCATAAGGAGGATCTCGTTGTGGGGGAGGCTCAGGTCTAAGCCCCCAGTTTGTCAGGAAAGATAGACCCTGGTCCAAGGTTGCAGCCACAAAGGTTTGATTGTCCTTAGTGATAAGGAGCCGAGTTGGATACCCCCATCTGTACTTGATGTTGTTTTTTCGTAGAGTAATAGTGACAGGCTGGTAGTGTCTCCTTTGTTGAAGGGTGTGAGCCGAGAGATCAGGGAGGAGCTGTATATCTTTGAATATCTCATTGAGAGGCAGATTTTTGAAGGCTGCTTGGATCAGTCTATCCTTATATAGAAAACTGTGGAAGCACACAATTACATCACGCGGCTTATCAGGGGCCACATTTCTAGAGCGTAGTACCCTATGTGCACGTTCCATGGTATTGGTTAAGCCTTCAGGGGTGCCTATTAAGACATGGAACAATTCCCTCAAGAACTCCTGCAGCTCAGCTGGCGCCACCGACTCCGGTTGAGTTCCAGTTGTGAGATTTGGTCAGCTAGGCTTTCTGAATAGGAAAGGAGATTAGATTGGTCCACCACGATATCATCCTGCTTTCATTCCAGAGAATCTACCCTCTCTCCTATTTCAGAGATCTCTTTTTTGAGTTCGGCAGAAGTTTGTTGTATTTCCTGTGTAATGAATTTAGTCTGTGAGGCTAACATTTTCTTTAGCGTAGTTTCAGTAATGAAGTGCTGCTAGGCAGACGCAGATTGGATACTAGATTGAGACTCCTCATCTTGCGAATAAGGGTCACTCAAGTCCCTCTGGGGTTCCATATCTGGACCTTTGGGCTGTTGTGTAAAATGATCATAGACCGTCTTCTTGGATTTCGATGCTGACTTAGGGAGCTTCCTACCTGAATGCGGCATGTTGTTAGGGCTAAGTGTTAATGGAGGCCTGCAGAAAAAGGGACCCAAGGTATATTTGCAAATTACTATGCATATGACTCTGCTGAAAAAGAAAGTTATTAAATCACAAGTACATGACAAATATTACTCCAAAAACTGTAGAGCGGGGCTGAGTGTTATATTAATTATACCTGTCACATGCTAGGTGCAATCACCCATTTCTAACCTTCTCTTGAATTAGTTGACACCTCTAGAGCCTATATGGGTAGCAAGGACTAGTCGGCAGACCCAGAGGGATCCAGGAAATGCGAAGTGGATGGGGTTATCTGCGTATCAACCCCTCACCCCAGGGAGGCAAAGGATACGACCCGAAGGAAGGGGAAAAGGGAGTGGGAAATGACCCACCCAGACAAACTGGGCGGGAGTGGGGAGGTGAGGGGGACAACCACCAGAATGGAAACTATTCAATATAACCAGCACATACAAGGGCACTATGACTGTTGACAATGGGTAGGGCAGACCATACAAGTAGTTAGGACGACAGGGAGTAACAACCAATATTTATTGCGGATTTGATCCCAGAGTGGAATGGGGGCCTAGAAGCACTTAAGGGACTCAGGTGTGGGGGGGGGGGGATAAAACTACTCTAGGGATAGTGGGAGATATCAAAGATATTGGGCAGAAATCCCTGCTGGAGAGATCTTTAAGGAAGCATATATACGTTAGGACTATAGGGCAGTACAGCTAGGGGATATAGGCCCTGCGTCAATATTATGAAATGTACAGGAATATGTACTATCAGAGTTGCATGTATGATGAGCAAATACACAGAAGACACACTCCACTCTGCATATAAACAACAGAGACACATATGCTGACGCAGCAGCAAGAATACAGCACAATATAGAAAAACAAACCCCTATATATTTCACAGCTGAGTGAGGTATAAATAATCAGTTAGCAAACTGTATGAGTGCTATACTGGGGGGACTAATTACAAATAAACTGGTCTGTAGTGCTGGCAAAAGTGAAGTATTAGGTATCCTGCTTTCAGTAATGTACAACTGTAGAACTATGTGTAATCAGTATATGGTGTACTCTCCGTGTGGGTTAGGTGTAACACATAAGCAACGTATTAAATAACACTCCACTCTGGGTGAGGCCCAGAGGTACATTTGCTGACGCAGCAGCTATTAAACAGAGTCCCCAAACAACTGATAAATAAGCACAGTCCTCTTAGTTGAAGCTCAAAATAGCAATAAACCCCTCCACTTCAATTTTGTGGGAAAAGCTGTTAGCCTCAGAGTTCAGAGTAACTTGGTGTGGGCTTATGCACGTGGTTTACCCCAGAATCCAGGGAGAAAGCAAAGTTCCAAAGGGGGCTCCTGTAACACACTTTTTAAAAAAAAAAAACTTTTGAGCTTTGAATTTGATGAACAGGGGCAACAGGGAATGTAATTGCGTGCCTATGTCACAATAGAGGTCATGCTCGTTCCTGAGTTATATAAGCCAGTCAGTGTGGCGTTGAGGCTTACAAATTTAAACAGCACTAGTGGCCAGGAACAACAGTTAAATATAAACAAAAAGAAGCCAAGAGGCAATGATCTCACCCATCTAGCTGTTGTGGAAGGATTGTCCCCTCAACGTGTCCTGGTGTATAAGATGCTGGGGTCTGGTAAAGTAAGGGGTCTCACAAGGGTGAACGTTGCTCCACTGGACTCCACACAGGCCTCTCCCAGGTTGTAGGCCTTCTTGTTAATTTTGGAGGCCCTCATATGGCCGCGGTTCGCGCCAAACAACCTGTAGCTTGTGTCGCCGTCTGTACTATCCTGGGGTGCCTCTGCTCATAGGTCTAGACACTCGCCTTCTAGGGTCGTTCCCATTATGTCCTGGCATCTAGAACAGTCACCTCCTCGACCGGACAAGTTCACTTCTAAGCCCTCTTATGGCCGCAGCACAGCCAGCTCCACCAGGGTCTCTGGGGTTATTTGGTTACCTGCGGTAGCGGGTCCTCACAATGCTGCCTGATTTGCGACTCCGGAGCAGATCCCCGACCCTCTGGAGCCTAGGAGCTCTTCTTCCACAGTACAGACAAGCAGGCCTTTACATGAGCAGTTCCTATGCGTATGTCCGAGATGCAGCGACACAGGGTCCTTCCGGTGCAAGGGGCAAATAAGTTCCCAGACGCGGTTGCAGGGCTCTACAGGTGTCCTGTTATGAATAATACTCCTAGGAGGCCAGATATTTTCAAGTAAGAGTCCAGGCTAGACCCTTTTTAACCCTATTTTCAGCAGTTTAAGCACGGAGCTCAAGCAATGTGCGTCCACACAGCACAGCGGTAACTCCGCCCCAGAAGCATCATTTTTAAAAGCCCATGTGGAAGCCACCGCTCTAGTGGAGTGAGCTGTAATTCTTTCAGGAGGCTGCTGTCTAGCAGTCTCATAAGCCAAACGGATGATGCTTTTCAGCCAAAAGGAAAGAGAGGTAGCCATAGCCTTTTGACCTCTACGCTTTCCAGCATAGACAACAAAGAAGATGATTGGTTGCCTGCAAATAAAACTTCAAGGCACGAACCACATCCAAGTTGTGCAACAGACGGTCCTTCTTAGAAGAAGGATTAGGACACAGAGAAGGAACAACAATTTCCTGATTGATATTCCTGTTAGAAACAACCTTAGGGAGGAAACCAGGTTTGGTACGCAAAAACACCTTATCAGCATGGAAAACAAGATAAGGCGAGTCACATTGTAATACAGATAGTTCCGAAACTCTTCGAGCTGAAGAGATAGCAACTAGAAACAGAACTTTCCAAGATAGAAGCTTAATATCTATGGAATGCATGGGTTCAAACGGAACCCCCTGAAGAACTTTAAGAAATAAATTGAGACTCCATGGCGGAGCAACAGGTTTAAACACAGGCTTAATTCTAACTAAAACCTGACAAAAAGCCCGAACGTCTGGGACATCTGCCAGACGCTTGTGCAACGGAATAGACAAAGCAGATATCTGTCCCTTTAAGGACGTAGCGGACAATCCTTCTTGGAGAAAAGACAAAATCATAGGAATCCTGATCTTACTCCATGAGTAGCCTTTGGATTCACAACAAAAAAGATGATAGATCTTCCTGGTGACAGGCTTTCGAGCCTGAATCAAGGTATCTATGACTGACTCAGAGAAACCCCGCTTTGATAAAATCAAGCGTTCAATCTCCAAGCAGTCAGTTGCAGAAAAATTAGATTTGGATGCTTAACTGGACCTTGAATCAAAAGGTACCGTCTCAGTGGCAGAGTCCATGGTGGCAGAGATGACATGTCCACCAGGTCTGTATACCAAGTCCTGCGTGGCCACGCAGGTGCTATCAAAATCACTGAAGCTCTCTCCTGTTTGATTCTGGCAATCAGACACGGAAGGAGAGAGAATGGTGGAAACACATAAACCAGGTTGAACGACCAGGGAACTGCTAGAGCATCTATCAGTACTGCCTGAGGAACCCTTGACCTGGATCCGTAACGAGGAAGTTTGGCGTTCTGACGAGACGCCATCAGATCCAATTCTGGTGTGCCCCATAGCTGAACCAGCTGAGCAAACACCTCTGGATGGAGCTCCCACTCCCCCGGATGAAAAGTCTGACGACTTAGAAAATCTGCCTCCCAGTTCTCCACCCCTGGGATATAGATCGCTGATAGATGGCAAGAGTGAGTCTCTGCCCATCGGATTATCCTGGAAACTTCTATCATCGCCAAGGAACTCCTTGTTCCCCCCTGATGATTGATATAAGCTACAGTCGTGATGTTGTCCGACTGAAACCTGATGAATCCGGCCGAAGCCAGCTGAGGCCACGCCTGAAGAGCATTGAATATCACTCTTAATTCCAGAATATTTATTGGTAGGAGGGCCTCCTCCTGAGTCCACAAACCCTGTGCTTTCAGGGAATTCCAGACTGCACCCCAGCCCAGTAGGCTGGCGTCCGTCGTCACAATAACCCACGCTGGCCTGCGGAAACACATTCCCCGGGACAGGTGATCCTGTGACAACCACCAAAGAAGAGAGTCTCTGGTCTCTTGAACCAGATTTATCTGAGGAGATAAATCTGCATAATCCCCATTCCACTGTTTGAGCATGCATAGTTGCAGTGTTCTGAGATGCAAGCGAGCAAACGGAACTATGTCTATTGCTGCTACCATAAGTCCGATTACCTCCATACACTGAGCCACTGATGGCGGAGGAATGGAATGAAGAGCTCGGCAGGTGGTTAAAATCTTTGAATTCCTGACCTCCGTCAGAAATATTTTCATGTCCACCGAATCTATCAGAGTTCCCAGGAATGGAACTCTTGTGAGAGGAATAAGAGAACTCTTTTTCACATTCACCTTCCACCCATGAGATCTTAGAAAGGCCAACACTAAGTCTGTGTGAGACTTGGCAAGTTGGAAAGTCGACGCTTGAATTAAGATGTCGTCTAGATAAGGCGCCACTGCTATGCCCCTCGGCCTTAGGACCACCAGTAGGGACCCTAGCACCTTTGTGAAGATTCTTGGCGCTGTGGCCAACCCGAAGGGAAGAGCCACAAACTGGTAATGCCTGTCCAGAAAGGCAAACCTGAGGAACTGGTGATGATCTTTGTGGATAGGAATGCGTAGATACGCATCCTTTAGATCCACGGTAGTCATATATTGACCCTCCTGGATCATTGGTAAAATAGTCAGAATGGTCTCCATCTTGAAGGATGGAACTCTTAGGAATTGGTTTAGGATCTTGAAATCTAGAATTGGTCTGAAGGTTCCCTCTTTTTTGGGAACCACAAACAGATTGGAGTAGAAACCTTGCCCCTGTTCTGTTTTCGGAACTGGGCAGATCACTTCCATGGTAAAAAGGTCTTCTACACAGCGTAAGAATGCCTCTCTTTTTGTCTGGTTTACAGACAATTGAGAAAGATGGAACCTCCCCTCTAGGAGATACCCCTGGGTTACAATTTCTTCGGCCCAGGAATCCTGAACGTCTCTTGCCCAGGCCTGAGCAAAGAGAGAAAGTCTGCTCCCTACTTGATCCGGTCCCGGATTGGGGGCTACCCCTTCATGCTGTCTTAGTGGCAGCAGCAGGCTTTTTGGCCTGTTTACCCTTGTTCCAAGCCTGGTTAGGTCTCCAGGTTGGCTTGGATTGAGCAAAGTTCCCCTCTTGCTTTGCAGCAGGGGAAGAGGAAGCGGGACCACCCTTGAAGTTTCAAAAGGAATGAAAATTATTTTGTTTGGTCCTTGTCTTATTTGACTTATCTTGAGGGAGGGCATGACCCTTCCCTCCAGTGATGTCTGAAATGATCTCTTTCAGTGCAGGCCCGAATAGGGTCTTAGCTTTGAAAGGGATGGTCAAAAGCTTAGATTTAGATGACACATCAGCTGACCAGGACTTAAGCCATAACGCTCTTCGCGCTAAAATGGCAAAGCCTGAATTCTTTGCCGCTAACTTAGCAAGATGAAAAGCGGCGTCTGTAATAAAAGAATTAGCCAACTTAAGGGCCCTTATTCTGTCCAAAATATCATCTAGTGGGGTCTCCATCTGAAGAGCCTCTTCTAGAACCTCAAACCAAAAAGCAGCTGCAGTTGTTACCGGAACAATGCACGCTATAGGTTGAACAAAACCCTGATGAACAAAAATTTTCTTTAGGAGACCCTCTAACTTTTTATCCATAGGATCAATGAAAGCACAACTGTCTTCAATAGGTATAGTTGTACGCTTAGCCAGAGTAAAAATAGCTCCCTCCACCTTAGGGACAGTCTGCCATGAGTCCTTTATGGTGTCAGAAATGGGGAACATTTTCTTAAAAACAGGAGGGGAAGCGAATGGAATACCTGGTCTATCCCACTCCTTAGTAACAATGTCCGAAATCCTCTTAGGGATCGGAAAAACATCAGTGTAAACAGGAACCTCTAAATATTTGTCCATTTTACACAATTTCTCTGGAACGACAATAGGGTCACAATCATCCAGAGTAGCTGAAACCTCCCTGAGCAATAAACGGAGGTGCTCTAGCTTAAATTTAAATGCCGTCATATCTGAATCTGTCTGAGGGAACATCTTTCCTGAATCAGAAATCTCTCCCTCAGAGAGCAAATCCCTACCTCAGAACATTGTGAGGGAATATCGGATACGGCTACGAAAGCGTCAGAAGGCTCAGCATTTGTTCTTAACCCAGAGCTACTGCGCTTCCCTTGCAACCCTGGCAGTTTAGATAAAACCTCTGTGAGGGTAGTATTCATAACTGAAGCCATATCTTGCAAGGTGAAAGAATTAGACGCACTAGAAGTACTTGGCGTCGCTTGTGCGGGCGTAACTGGTTGTGACACTTGAGGAGAACTAGATGGCGAAACCTGATTTCCTTCTGTCTGAGAATCATTTAATGCCAAATTCTTATAAGTCAAAATATGCTGTTTGCAATTTATGACATATCAGTACAATTGGGACACATTCTTAGAGGGGGTTCCACAATGGCTTCTAAACAAATTGAACAATGAGTTTCCTCAGTGTCAGACATGTTTAACAGACTAGTAATAAAGCAAGCAAGCTTGGAAAACACTTTAATTAATGAAAAAAACACAATTTGCAAAAACGGTACTGTACCTTTAAGAGAAAAAAAGGCATACACAAACTGCAAAACAGGTTAAAATTGCTTCAAAAATTCAAAAATTTTAACAGTGTACTCACTAAGCTTTAGAAGGATTGCACCACAAGTAGAAAAGCAATAGACCCCCAAATGAAAAAAACGGATTGATAATTGTCTAAAACCGGTTAAAAACCCCTAAAGCACCTTGCCACAGCTCTGCTGTGGCCCTACCTGCCCTTAGGAAGCGATAATATGGGGTTTAAAGCTTCAATTAGTCCCTCAGAAGACTCTCAGGACCTCAGGAGAAGTTGCTTGCTGCTTGTAAATGTAGGCCCTGCCCACCTCACTCGATGTTGCTGGGGCCTACACAAAACTAACAAACCCTGCCTGAAAGCCATGTGGGTTATAAACAACCTGAAAGAACCCTCAAGCAAATGTCCCATAAAACAGAAAACGTTACTCCCAGACACAAAAACGTTTGTCCCAAATTCACATAACAAACTGAGTGCCCACAAAAAAATTAACCCTTTATGCAAGCTAGTAGAAACCTCTGATAACACTAGGATTGCTGCTTCCCCTTCCCCTAATGGGAACACTGTCAGCCTTTCTGAGTTAACACAGTCTCTGCAGAAAATATGACTGAACATACCTCATTGCTGTATAGCAAGAAACCGTTACTCACACTGAAGTTTTCCTGTACTCCTCAGCTCATGTGGGAACAGCAGTGGACCTTAGTTACAAATGCTAAGATCATCATCCTCCAGGCAGAAATCTTCATCTATGTCCTGCCTGAGAGTAAATAGTACAACACCGGTACCATTTAAAAATAACAAACACTTGATTGAAGATAAAATAAAACTAACAGTTTAACACCTCTTCTCTTTACCCTTCCTGCTTAGAGCCAGCAAAGAGAATGACTGGGGGGTGGAGTTAAGGGGGGAGCTATATAGACAGCTCTGCTGTGGTGCTCTCTTTGCTACTTCCTGTCAGGAAGGACAATATCCCACAAATTAGGATGAATCAGTGGACTCGGTACATCTTGCAAAAGAAATAATCCATAGGCCAAGCACTTAGCCAGAGTAATAACTACAGCGCTGTCCAATAATAAATTTGTATGATAGAAGCGCAAATTTTATCAAACAAAATCCAGATCAGATATGCTAAAATCCAGATCAGATATGCTAAGGACAATTTTATCCATAAGTTAAACGTAACAAACCGGCAGAGGTAAACTGCTTTATCCTTAGATAGCGGTATATGGAACAGAATTATTTTACCTTCAAACCTTAAAGGGACACTGAACCCAAAAAATTTCTTTCAAGATTCAGATAGAGCATGCAATTTTAAGCAACTTTCTAATTTACTCCTATTATCAAATTTTCTTCATTCTCTTGGTATATTTATTTGAAAAGCAAGAATTTAAGTTTAGATGCCGGCCCATTTTTTGTGAACAACCTGGGTTGTCCTTGCTGATTGGACAGCACCATTAAACAAGTGCTGCCCAGCGTACTGAACCAAAAATTGGCTGACTCCTTAGTTTAGATGCCTTCATTTTCAAATAAAGATAGCAAGAGAACGAAGAAAAATTTATAATAGGAGTAAATTAGAAAGTTGCTTAAAATTACATGCTCTATCTGAATCACAAAAGAAAAAATTTGGGTTCAGTGTCCCTTTAAGGTGCTGTCCCATCAGTTCCTTTAAATAGAGTATTTAGCCTGATATTCTGGTTGTCTGTTGCAGCACAATAAACAAAGGGGTACTTTTAATGTAGATGCAGATCAGTCCTACCTTCTTACCCCTTAGTTGCCACCATACTTGCTTGCTTCAGTAACAACGGTTACTAGGTACTGCCGCTCCTACCCTGGAGGTCTCCCACCACTGAGGATATTGCCCCCCAGCAAGTTGAAGTCTCAACAGGGACCACGGTATAACCCAGAAGCGTCTCCTTCCGTAGAAGCTGTTGCCATAAAATGACTCTGTGTCAGCTGTATCCAGCTTTCTCTCAGCTTGAATCAGACATATCAGGGCTTTTTTTCTGTTTAGATCTCCAGTCGACTCTCTGTAACCCTCTGTGAGAGATTTGCCAAAAGTAAATACTTGCGGCCCTGTGGTTAGAGGCTTCAGGACACTCTTGCTGTCCTCTTTCAGTTGGTTCTCCTCCTGGTTACACAATCTTGCCTAGGGAGGTTGCGAGCGGTGGATACAGCACGCCAGTCTCACATGCTTCTCGTCGCACATCCGTCTCATGCGCTAACGCCCACCGGAAGCCTCCTCAATCAAAGCACTTAGTATCTTGACTGCTATAGCAAACAATCATTTTACTTGTCTTGCAGTGACAATAATTCACCTCTTATTAACAAATAAGAGCAAATTCATACAGCAAACAAATTAATAATCATCTATTGTAATGTTGGTTTATGTTCCTTATTTAAACATTTAATTGGGGATGACAATTTGAGTTTATTATCTTTAAACATAAAGTTAAAACCTTGTGCCTTTTAATTTAATCACTTTACATTTATTTTTATTTTACATTATTCAAATTGACTTAATTTAGTTGACACCACGTTGTATGTTGAATAGCTTTGATTTGGTTGGCCACTGTTTGACACAAATAATAAAGTGGTAAATACATCAATATAGCTAGAGAAGTTTTTTTTTACATTTCTCACATAACAGTCCTTGGGCATTCCTTAGTAAATCACAATAAATAGCATCAGATATAAATATACATTTTGATGGAACGTGAGTACCATAAGGTCCATCAAATCTGCCCACAAATACTTCTGTAGTGTAGAAGCGAGATTTGATTAGGTGCCATCTTGGTTTAAATTTTAATTATTTCGAGTCCTTAGTTTCCTAAGAGCTTGGGGATTCCCCAGACACTCCCTCAGATAAAATACTGTATGGGAAAATTGATGGTATAATGGTTCTAAATTGTATAAACCTCTTATGGTTCGTTATAACTTTCTTTTGTCAGACCTTACTGTGACAGACCCTTCGGTCAGAACTAAAAGAATTGACCGTGTGCAGCTTTGAGAAGCTGTTTTCTAAAAGACAGGTTTGCTGGCCTCAGCTATTGTGGGCTATAATTACGTTTAAGTGATAAACATTCCCATTGTTTAATCACCTCCAGAGAGCAGACGCCCCAGTGATAAGAAAAGCCAAGTGTCTTGTGTTTAAATTGTTATCTGCTTAAGTAATGCAATCCTATTGTGGCCTGTCAAAGGGCGTTGTCTCTCTATGTAATGTACAACATTCTTTCAACCCCCCATCTGGGGTTAGACCTGCATATATACTGGGCATATGGCCCTTAATAAAGTCATTCTGTTTTAAACCTGAAAACTGGCTGGGTTGTGAGTTGCTGATCCCATATTCAGGACTTTGTTCCCTGGTGTTAACCCTTGGTATCCTGTTGGTACCATAACAATTGGTGGCAAGCGACGGAATGAACCTTATTGCCCAGAAGAGCAACTACACAAGCCAGTAACCTCAGGAAGAGGGGGATTACTACAATACTGACTAAGATGGAGGGAGACAGAGCTTGCAGCGCTACGCCTCCAGCAGCCATGGAGGAGACCCTATACCAGAGGGAAATGAGGACCAGGCTGGAATTTTTACCCCAACCTGTACCACGGGACATGCTATCCGTGGTAATGGCAGATGTGCAGGAGTACGTGATGGCACACAGTCCGCGGAATGCATCCTCCCGAGCAGAATCCATTTCGGAAGCACTCAGCAACCCAGTAAGACCCAAAATCCCATACCATGCCTTTAAAATGTTTTGTGAGGAGAAGGATGAGATCGATGGATTACAAGGATTACGCTAAAGTGAAGAGAGCGATCTTGGAAAGATATGCAATTACCCCAGAGGCATACCGGCGCAAGTTTAGAGGCCTGCGCAAGCCAGAAAGGGATTCCCATGCAGAGTGGGCCCACAAGCTGGATCAAGCATCTCAAGGGTGGATACAGGCCAGCCAAGCTACCACCATGGAAGAATTGCGACAACTGATGCTGTTGGAGCAATTCTTTAACGGCTTGTCCCCAGAAGCCCAAGAATGGGTGAGAGATCGAAAACCCTCCACCCTGCATGAAGCTGCTCGCCTGGCAGATGAGTATACGGATACCCGCAAACTGGACACTGCTACCACTAAGCCCCCTGCTAGAGTGGAGTACAGACCCCCAGTCACCCCAGCAGCTGCCAGTTACCAACCCCCGGCGCACCGATATACCCCACGGCCTCCGGCCACGAACTACCCTCAGAGAGCCCGGTTCAATTCGCGGGGCTACTCACAACCTATTCGGTGCTTTGGATGTAAGCAACTAGGGCACAAAAGACCAGAGTGTACCCTAAATGCAGCGAACCAAGCACAGTCCTGGAGAAGACCTGCCGGCGGAATCACACGTAACCCTCAGCCTGCGGCCCGCTACGTAGAGGCGCAAGAATGCTGGGGCATCCTACATGAGGCAGACCTTGTGCAAGCTGCCCACCGGAATAACCGGCAACTGGTTAAAGTGAATGGGAAGGAGGTCAGTTGTCTACGGGATACTGGTGCTACCATGACCTTGCTTCAAAAGGACTTGGTGTCTGAGAAACAGCACACTGGAGACACTGTGGCTGTGAGGGTAGCAGGGGGCGCTGTGTTCCGCCTACCTGTTGCCAGGGTACAGTTGGATTGGGGAGTGGGCGCTAGACCTGTGAATGTGGGGGTCAAGAAGGACTTACCTGCTGATGTTCTCCTTGGAAATAACTTGGCCCCCCTAGGTTCTGCCTACGCTCCTATGGGTCCCGCTGATGTTAACCCTGTGACTACCCGTGCCCAGATCCGTGCAGCCGAGACTGACCCACCTGCTGCTAAGCCCCAGGACGCTGAGCTCAGTAAATCTCTATCCACTATTGATACGTGGAAGTCCCGTTACAATGCGCTGATGAAGGAGAAGAGGAGCGCAGAGGAAAAAGCACGTTTAGAACGTGAATCTCTGCTAGACAAGCTGCACCGACAGACTGCAGAAAACACCAGCTTGAGAGTGGGACATGAAACATTAAAGACAAACTTAGCGACACTTGAGGAGAAGCTGACGCTGGCTCATAGTGAGGTGCAGCAACTCAAGGGCACCCTATGTCAGTATGAAGGGATTGTGGATACTTATAAAGAGCAGGTACAGAAAACTCGTAAAGAAGCTGATGGGATTTTGAAGGACTGTTTAGCCCTAGTCTGGGCACTGAGGAAGTTGAACCCTTGTTTGTATGGACAGGAATTCTCTCATATAACGGGAATACAGATGGATTGTCCCGGCAAACTGACATGCCTACCACCTCCTAGTCCGGTCATCCCCAAGTTGACCCGCCAAAGGGTCAAGCCGGGTCTGCCGGAGTGTTCCACAAGGGGGGAGCTATGTGACAGACCCTTCGGTCAGAACTAAAAGAATTGACCGTGTGCAGCTTTGAGAAGCTGTTTTCTAAAAGACAGGTTTGCTGGCCTCAGCTATTGTGGGCTATAATTATGTTTAAGTGATAAACATTCCCATTGTTTAATCACCTCCAGAGAGCAGACGCCCCAGTGATAAGAAAAGCCAAGTGTCTTGTGTTTTAATTGTTATCTGCTTAAGTAATGCAATCCTATTGTGGCCTGTCAAAGGGTGTTGTCTCTCTATGTAATGTACAACATTCTTTCAACCCCCCATCTGGGGTTAGACCTGCATATATACTGGGCATATGACCCTTAATAAAGTCATTCTGTTTTAAACCTGAAAACTGGCTGGGTTGTGAGTTGCTGATCCCATATTCAGGACTTTGTTCCCTGGTGTTAACCCTTGGTATCCTGTTGGTACCGTAACACTTACCATCGGGTTGCCCTGGCAACTTAAAGCATGGAGTAGAGAACTAGGAAAAATATTCACTGTTCAAGAAAACTATTCATTGTGTTACCATACTAGAAGTCCACATTAAGCTCTTGTTGAAATGGCACAGAACACCCATGAGGCTAGCTAAATCTTTCCCAATGACTTTACCTCAATGTTGGCGAATTTGCGGTTGAAGTAGGGTTGGACCTCCATATATGGTGGGACTTCCCAAAATTGACTCCCCTATGGCAGGAGGTAACATCACTTCTAGACTCTCTCAACCTTACCTCAACTCTCCCTTACATGCTTTGTTACGTTATGGGTGACAGAATACCTGACACATTAAGACTGATGATATTTATCCTAACCGTTACAAAATTATGTATTGCCCAAGCTTGGAAAAAGCCAGATCCCCCACGACTAGATGCAAAATGCTCTTTGGTTGACTATATGGCCACAATGGAAAAGTACTTTACAACTCAATTGACCAAAGGGAAACCTACTGGTCCATTTGGGACGCTTGGTTGCATTGTTAATCTGATCACCATGTCATGTCGATCTGAATCCTTTTTTCCCCCCGTTTCATTTTCTGCCAGAGAGAGAAAGAAGCTTAGGCTATGCTTCCTTTCCCCCTTCTCAAAAAAATGTTTTATTTCATTTTTATTATCCCTACAAATTATGCACTCTTTATCTGCATTTGACCCCCTTGCAGCACTCATAATATATATACCACTTGCTTAGATACGACTATATACATCACCTGTTAATATTGAAACTGTTTCGTACCATGTTGCTTTTATTATTGTAAGATTACCTGTTGCAACTCTATGTTATGACCTTTCATAATTGTATAAATATAAAAAGAGAGAGAGATGCACTCAGCTGAGACAGAACAAAAGCTAGAAAAACTTCTGTGCCTGTTCATTTTAGGGTGCCACTCAGGGTGCATACTCTTTTAGCACACTATGCACCTTCACAGAGAAAAAATATCCTGTAGCATATCAGTCTGACCCTGCCCAATGACAGTCCAGCATCGAAATACCAGGCAATTCTTCTCTGAACAAGAGAAACAACAACCCCAGACGATCGTTTAGGCCTTCTGTGGACCTCGTCAGTGAGGTGCAGTCGCATCTCTCTAAGGGCATGTGTGCAAGGAGTCCACGTCTGGTTCCCCCTTTTACTCTTAGGGAGACCCAAGATCAATTTGCATAAATATAAAAAGAGAGATGCACTCAGCTGAGACAGAACAAAAGCTAGAAAAACTTCCGTGCCTGTTCATTTTAGGGTGCCACTCAGGGTGCATACTCTTTTAGCACACTATGCCCCTTCACAGAGAAAAAATATCCTGTAGCATATCAGTCTGACCCTGCTCAATGACAGTCCAGCACCAAAATACCAGGCAATTCTTCTCTGAACAAGAGAAACAACAACCCCAGACGATCGTTTAGGCCTTCTGTGGACCTCGTCAGTGAGGTGCAGTCGCATCTCTCTAAGGGCATGTGTGCAAGGAGTCCACATCTGGTTTCCCCTTTTACTCTTAGGGAGACCTACGAGCAATTTGCATAAATATAAAAAGAGAAATAGATGCACTCAGCTGAGACAGAACAAAATCTAGAAAAACTTCCGTGCCTGTTCATTTTAGGGTGCCACTCAGCGTGCATACTCTTTTAGCACACTATGCTACTTTTATAATTGTATTCATAATCAATGGTCGATGTCACTGTATTTATATGCAAAATTAGGCTTAAAGGGATAGTAATCCCAAATTTCATGATATCAATTTTCCTTTGTTTTCTTGCTATCTTTTTTTAAAATTCAGGAATGTAAACCTTAGAAGCAGGCCCATTTTAGGTTCAGCACCCTGGATAGCGCTTGCTTATTAGTGGCTACATTTAGCCACCAATAAGCAAGCATAACCCAGAACCAAAAATGGGCCTGCTCCTAAGCTTTACATTCCTGATTTTTAAATAAACGGCTAGATTTAGAGTTGGGCGGTAGCCGTCAAAACCAGCGTTAGAGGCTCCTAACGCTGTTTTTTACCGCCCTCTGGTATTTGGAGTCAGTCATTAAAGGGTCTAACGCTCACTTTCCAGCCGCGACTTTTCCATACCGCAGATCCCCCTACACCATTTGCGTATCCTATCTTTTCAATGGGATCTTTCTAACACCGGTATTTAGAGTCGTGGCTGAAGTGAGCGTTAGAAATCTAACGACAAAACTCCAGCCGCAGAAAAAAAACAGGACTTAAGAGCTTTCTGGGCTAACGCCGGTTTATAAAGCTCTTAACTACTGTGCTCTAAAGTACACTAACACCCATAAACTACCTATGTACCCCTAAACCGAGGTCCCCCCACACCGCCGCCACTCTATTAAATTTTTTTAACCCCTAATCTGCCGCTCCGTACACCGCCGCCACCTACATTATTCCTATGTACCCCTAATCTGCTGCCCCTAATACCGCCGACACCTACATAATATTTATTAACCCCTAATCTGCCGCCCCAACGTCGCCGCCACCTACCTACACTTATTAACCCCTAATCTGCCGACCGAACCACACCACTACTATAATAAATGTATTAACCCCTAATCCGCCTCACTCCAGCCTCAATAACCCTATAATAAATAGTATTAACCCCTAACCCGCCAATCAGATTGAGCTCGCATTCTATTGGCTGATCGGAACAGCCAATAGAATGCAAGCTCAATCTGATTGGCTGTTTGGATCAGCCAATCGGATTGAACTTGATTCTGATTGGCTGATTCCATCAGCCAATCAGAATTTTCCTACCTTAATTCCGATTGGCTGATAGAATCCTATCAGCCAATCGGAATTCGAGGGACGCCATCTTGGATGACGTCCCTTAAAGGAACCTTCATTCTTCAGTTGGACGTCGGAACAAGAAGATTGATCCGCGCAGGAGGTCTTCAAGATGGAGCCGTTCCTCATCGGATGAAGATAGAAGATGCCGCTTGGATCAAGATGGTTGCCGGTCCGGATCTCCTCTTCTTCCCGGATAGGATGAAGACTTTGGAGCCTCTTCTGGACCTCTTCAGCCGCCGCTTGATAGAAGATTTCAGCTGGATTATGGATCGCCAGCCCCCGCTTGGGCTTGGATGAAGATTTCGGAGCCTGGAGCGATCGGTGAACCTGGCATGGTGAAGATAAGGTAGGAAGATCTTCATGGGATTAGTGTTAGGTTTATTTAAGGGGGGTTTGGGTTAGATTAGGGGTATGTGGGTGGTGGGTTGTAATGTTGGGGGGGGGATATTGTATGTTTTTTTTTACAGGCAAAAGAGCTGAATTATTTGGGGCATGCCCCGCAAATGGCCCTTTTCAGGGCTGGTAAGGTAAAAGAGCTTTGAACTTTTTTAATTTAGAATAGGGTAGGGCATTTTTTTATTTTGGGGGTCTTTGTTATTTTATTAGGGGGCTTAGAGTAGGTGTAATTAGTTTAAAATTGTAATATTTTTCTAATGTTTGTAAATATTTTTTTATTTTTTGTAACTTAGTTCTTTTTTATTTTTTGTACTTTAGTTAGTTTATTTAATTGTAGTTATTTGTAGGTATTGTATTTAATTAATTTATTGATAGTGTAGTGTTAGGTTTAATTGTAGTTATTTGTAGGTATTTTATTTAATTAATTTATTGATAGTGTAGTGTTAGGTTTAATTGTAACTTAGGTTAGGATTTATTTTACAGGTAATTTTGTAATTATTTTAACTATTTTAGCTATTGTACCTGGTTAAAATAATTACAAAGTTGCCTGTAAAATAAATATTAATCCTAAAATAGCTACAATATAATTATAATTTATATTGTAGCTATATTAGGATTTATTTTACAGGTAAGTATTTAGCTTTAAATAGGATTAATTTATATAATAAGAGTTAATTTGTTTCGTTAGATAAAAATTATATTTAACTTAGGGGGGTGTTAGTGTTAGGGTGAGACTTAGCTTTAGGGGTTAAAAAATTTATTAGAATAGCGGTGAGCTACGGTCGGCAGATTAGGGGTTAATGTTTGAAGTTAGGTGTCGGCGATGTTAGGGAGGGCAGATTAGGGGTTAATACTATTTATTATAGGGTTATTGAGGCGGGAGTGAGGCGGATTAGGGGTTAATACATTTATTATAGTAGCGGTGCGGTTCGGTCGGCAGATTAGGGGTTAATAAGTGTAGGTAGGTGGAGGCGACGTTGTGGGGGGCAGATTAGGGGTTAATAAATATAATATAGGGGTTGGCGGTGTTAGGGGCAGCAGATTAGGGGTACATAGGTATAATGTAGGTAGCGGCGGTGTACGGAGCGGCAGATTAGGGGTTAATAATAATATGCAGGGGTCAGCGATAGCAGGGGCGGCAGATTAGAGGTTAATAAGTGTAAGGTTAGGGGTGTTTAGACTCGGGGTACATGTTAGAGTGTTAGGTGCAGACGTAGGAAGTGTTTCCCCATAGAAAACAATGGGGCTGCGTTAGGAGCTGAACGCTGCTTTTTTGCAGGTGTTAGGTTTTTTTCAGCTCAAATGGCCCCATTGTTTTCTATGGGGGAATCGTGCACGAGCACGTTTTTGAAGCTGGCCGCGTCCGTAAGCACCGCTGGTATCGAGAGTTGCAGTGGCGGTAAATATGCTCTACGCTCCCTTTTTTGGAGCCTAACGCAGCCATTCTGTGAACTCTAAATACCAGCGGTATTTAAAAGGTGCGGGGGAAAAAAAGCACACGTAGCTAACGCACCCCTTTGGCCGCAGAACTCTAAATCTAGCCGAAAGATAGCAAGAAAACGAAGAAAAATTGATAATAGGAGTCAAATAGAAAGTTGCTTAAAATAGCTGCTATTTCTGAATCAATAAAGAAAAAAAATGGGTTTAGTGTCCCTTTAAATATTTTTGTTATGTTATTTTGACCTGAAAACCAAATAAAATTATATTTTTTTTTAAAAAAAACAACACCACCTTCTGGGTGGCTAAAGACGTGAACTCTCCTGAGCACAGCTAGGATTACTCTTTAATAAAGGACACCAAGAGAAATAAGCAACATTGATCAAAGAAATACATTGGAAAGTTTTTTAAAATGTGGTGCTCTATCCTATCCATTTGATTGTGACTTCACTGTCCCTTTAATATAAATCTCAGTTTCTATTATATCCCATCTCTCCCCTATACATATTGTGGTCATGACATCTTTCCTTGTATGTATTATTGTTTAAACCATATACCAGTTAAAGGGACTGTCTACACCAGAATGTTTGTTGTTTTAAAAGATAATCCCTTTATTACCCATTCCCCAGTTTTGCATAAAAAGCACAGTTATATTAATACACTTTTTTACCTCTGTGATTACCTCATATCTAAGAGGGATATTTATCAAGCGGACTGCAAATACGCTGGAATTCCGCAGCGTAATTGTGGCGAGCCTGATTCGCCCCATTTATCAAAGCCTACAGACCAGCAAAAGTTGAAATTTGTGACGTAACATACGATCCGCCAGTCTCAATCCAACACAGATCGATGCTTACGTCATTACAGATGTTCCGAATACAAATTCGGCACTATTTGACACCTTTTGCCATTTATCAAACTTCTAACAGGTATGCTCACCACTATTCCGGCCCAGCGTACCTAGTTTTCAATCTGCCACCCTGGAGGCCTCGGATTCCATAGGAATCAAAGGGAGTCTGAAAGCAGCGAAAGCTTATGTTCGATGCTGCCAGATATCCCATTGATTTATATGGTAGAATAAAAGTAATGTTTACACCTAACCCTAACAGGACCTCTGCCGCTTAGATGAGGATGGATGTCCGGTCTTCAAAAACTGTAAGTGGTCTCAATAAACGCCCCTTTGATTGATGCAAATAAATAGAGCTGTTGGATTTGCTGTCAATTATTAGTTGTTTTGTTGTGAAGGCGAGCGTATTGGTGCCGTCGAATGCAGCATAGTTGACGGCTTGATAGATAGGCTTCCATGCCTCTTCAAACTGCCCCCTTATTTCAGTTCTTTTGACAGACTTGCATTTAGCTAATCATTGCTGACTCCTAGGTAACTCCACATGCATGAGCTCAATGTTATCTATATGAACATATGAACTAACGCCCTCTAGTGGTAAAAAACTGTCAAATGCAGAGGCGGCCTTCAAGGTCTAAGAATTAGCATATGAACCTCCTAGGTTTAGCTTTTAAGTAAGAATACCAAGAGAACAAAACAAAATTGGTGATAAAAGTAAATTGGAAAGTTGTTTAAAATAGCATGCCCTATTTGCATCATGAAAGTTTTTTTTTGGACTTGACTGTCCCTTTAAATGACCTCCTTCCAACAGTAGAGGTTTACGTTGTCCTCTCACATTTGTGTGATGTGTGTCTAGACCAATTCTGGGCTATGGCAGATGTGATTAGTATAGAGAGTTAAATACATGTACAAAAGTCAGTATAGATCAGCACTCATGCCTTCTGCAAATGCTGCAATCTTTCCTACTTAAGGTGTGGGTGCTCAGAGCTTCTGAATCCCCCTCCAGGACCCCAATAAAGTATGAGAATGACACAGATGAAGGTAGCACTCCCAAGTGAGAAAACCTTTAATGGAGCAACGTTTCAGGGCTTGAGAAAGGGGCAAGAAGCCCCGAAACGTTGCTCCATTAAAGGTTTTCCCACTTGGGAGTGCTACCTTCATCTGTGTCGTTTTCCTTAGTATAGAGAGTAACATTTAATGTAATAGAAACAGTAAAAGCTATAACTTCTTTATACTCTCAGGATAGTCTTTAAATCATTAAATACTTTATGTATTTTGTCAGCATCTGTATATTTGGCTTTATCATCTATTTCATCAATAGATTATATAACATGATTGTATGTAAATGTTGTGTCTTCTGCTGTGTAAGCTGGTTTCTGAATTAGCTCAATAAACTGATCATTTATATATTTTGGTCTTAGCAGCTCTTTTATTGTTACATCTGAGAATGGTTGTAAGTGATTATAACCAAAAAACCCTGGATTTTATTCTGCATTTTATCATTATTGGATTTATGAGGTAGCTAATTTGAAGACGCAGTCAGTGCTGTGGTGGTCTGAAATGGAACTGGAGCCTAATGATTAAGGGAAGGGGCTTGAATCCTTAAATGACTGGGTGGTCTCTGGTAAATTTTAGCTCCACTCAGAGGATATGTGTAAATGCCTGGACAAGTGTGCATAAACAGGTTTATATATCAAAGTTACCTCCCACCCTCAGAGAAAACAGTTCCAATTCCTTGAACCAGGAAATCTAATCAATCAGCAGCTCAAGATAACCCAGCCAATAGTAGATTGCCAGCATCCTTAAGGCTTCATTGGTTTAGAAAGAAGGCAATCAAGAGAGTTTGTGTAACATTTAATGTAAGAAAAGTTAAATGTAATTTTCCTTTCATGGTTTGTGTTTCAATACATCTGCATATCTTGTGGCAGCTTTTT